>NW_021303760.1:0-2316 GCF_002162155.2 Triticum dicoccoides
TTCATCCGAAAAATTACGAGCTTCTCGATCCCTGAAAGAGATCCCTTCAAGAACTCAACACCACCATGCGGAGCCCCACGGTGGGCGCCAACTGTCGTGGAATTGTCACGTCAGATGTCCTGGTGTGAGGACTTAGTCGTGAGGCCAACGCATCTATGTGGTAGCTTGAGAGGGGTTGGGCGGAATTGAGAGACGAAACAGAAGACAAGGATTTAGACAGCTTCGGGCCCCGGGAAACATCATCCAGTAACAACGCTACATGCTGTTTGTGGCTAGGTCTCATTATCATCACGAGGGAGTCACCGTAAACTGGCTCTCCTAGTTATGTCTAACCCTTAAGATTATTTCTCCCCCTCTTGGGGTGCCCTGCCCCTCCTTATATAAGTTGAAGGGGCGGGTTACATGTAGAGTCCAACTCGGATTAAGACTTAAACTATTTTGACTTCTCTTCATGGGCTTCTTAACATCTTGGGCTTCTTAACGTCTTGGGCTTATTAACCCCAGGCGACTCTGTCTGCTCGGTTATGATCTGACTTAACATCTGTCAGGTTATCATTTGACTTAACATCTGCCGGGTTATGATCTGACTTACCATCTGCCGGGTTATCATCCGACTTAACATCTGCCGGGTTATCATCTGACTTAACATCTGCCGGGTTATAATCTGACTTACCATCTGCCGAGTTATCATCTAACTTACCATCTGCCGGGTTATGATCTGGGTTAACTGTTTGCCGGATTATCCCTTGCCGGTTACCGTCTGGGTGAACTATCTGCCGGTTTACCAAGTCCAAGCCGGGTTATAACTCCGACCGGGTCATACCGCGGGGTATCACTACAAGAAATATGTCAACTTGTGACCCTCACTATTGGGCGCTGAAAGGTCATAGTTTTTCATTTGCGACCTTTTTGTGACAAAACAGAAGGTCAAAAGCTGGCGGTCGTAAACTGAAATTTGTGACCTTCTTTGTGATATGTAAAAGGTCGTTGGTTCCACGACCAAATTTTTGGTCACTAGCAAGCTCCCCATGCCACGTAGGCATCCAGCGTGGCAAGCTGATGTGGATAAGATTCAGCCCGGTCCAATTCTGTCTTTTATATGAGCCGAGCCCACTAATTCCAACAAATTTATGTTTTTTTATTGTCAACTAAATGGGCCAAGCCCAATTTTTGCAGGCCTTTCCTTTTTGGGCCCTTTACTTTTTCTTGTAAATTTCTTTTTTTTGGTCTTTTCGTTTTGTTTTTTGCTGGCCTTTTCATTTTGTTTTTTATAATTTTTTGGCAAAATTATTATTTTCGCTATTTAAAATAAAATAAACAATTCCACAGCAACATCGTCAGTTGGGTGTAGCCTTTTCAGGCAAATACACACGAATACAATTTTGCCCGTATATATTGTTGAGAAATTTTCATAATTTTGCTGTCAAAGCAGCATGTACACAGGAATACAATTTTGCTGTCAAAGCAACATTTCAAACGTACATCTTCATGACATCATACATAAAAAACCAGCAATAAAAAGATTACAATATGCCATTTGGCTCAGATCTTGCATGCGCAGCATCTCACATTCATGTACGAGAGAGGAGGAGGGACGAGCGATTTGCGCAAGCTATATACCTGCTTGAGTTGTCCTGAAGGATATGCATTCCTGAAGGACACAAAAAGTAGAGGTATTATTTTGGACAATAAGCTCCGAGACAACATTGCAGGCTATTAACGTAAAAGAAGTTATTATCAGGTTAAGCCTCCTTAGTTTAGTGATCCTTTTCTCATACAATTTTATTTCAACTTAATAGTATCCAGAATCAAGCAAGGAACTAAACATCAGCAGCAAACAGGTGAGAAACTGCGTTAATCAACAAGATAATGTCTGTATGAATTGTTCTTCAGGAACTTGGACAGCCAATCGACCAAAAAAGTTAATTGAGCTCCACAATAAAAAGCCCATGACAGTTAGTTACTATTTGCTTCAATAAATGAATGCCATAAACATTGTACTGACATCCTTTGCTAACACTGCTAGGCTGCTAGCTGTGTGTGTTCATCCATCCATCCATGGACCTAACTAATGTTATTTGTATCTCTAGACTAGAATCAAATTATCATTAGTGTTATTATTAACTTGATGGTGGCACCTTCTAGTAGGGTACATATTTCACACAAGACATGAAAAATAGATGAGGCAAGCAGCATCAAACAGCATAGTCACAATCGAATTATGCATAAAAACTGAACCAATACAATGCTGCTATGTTGTGGCCATAACAATTGCAACTAATGCCCACTTCATATCAGATCTGCAAGGGGTAGAAG
>NW_021303761.1:0-933 GCF_002162155.2 Triticum dicoccoides
GATATTCTTGACCGCTGTCCAGTGTTCCTTGCCGGGATTACTTTGGTATCTTGCTACCAAACTTACGGCAAGGTTTACATCGGGTCTGGTACACAGCATGGCATACATAATAGATCCTATGGCTGAAGCATAGGGGATGACACTCATCTCTTCTTTATCTTTTGCCGTGGTCGGTGACTGAGCTGAGCTCAGTCTCATACCTTGTAACATAGGCAAGAACCCCTTCTTGGACTGATCCATTCTGAATCTCTTCAAAATCTTATCAAGGTATGTGCTTTGTGAAAGACCTATGAGGCGTCTCGATCTATCTCTATAGATCTTGATGCCTAATATATAAGCAGCTTCTCCAAGGTCCTTCATTGAAAAACACTTATTCAAGTAGGCCTTAATGCTGTCCAGAAATTCTATATTATTTCCCATCAGGAGTATGTCATCTACATATAATATGAGAAATGTTACAGAGCTCCCACTCACTTTCTTGTAAACGCGGGCTTCTCCATAAGTCTGCATGAAACCAAACGCTTTGATCATCTCATCAAAGCGAATGTTCCAACTCCGAGATGCTTGCACCAGTCCATAAATGGATCGCTGGAGCTTGCATTCTTTGTTAGCGTTCCGAGGATCGACAAAACCTTCCGGCTGCATCATATACAGTTCTTCCTTAAGATGCCCGTTAAGGAATGCTGTTTTGACGTCCATCTGCCATATCTCATAATCATAGTATGCGGCAATTGCTAACATGATTCGGACGGACTTTAGCTTCGCTACGGGAGAGAATGTCTCGTCGTAGTCAATCCCTTGAACCTGTCGATAACCCTTAGTGACAAGTCGAGCTTTATAGATGGTAACATTACCATCCGCGTCCGTCTTCTTCTTAAAGATCCATTTGTTTTCTATCGCTCGCCGATCATCGGGCAAGTCTGTCAAAGTCCA
>NW_021303762.1:0-1479 GCF_002162155.2 Triticum dicoccoides
AACGCCGCGGCCACCGTCTCCCCCTCGACCCCTCGCTGTGCTCGCGAGCTCCGCCTCGACCCTCTCTTCCTCCCCACCGATCCACGGCCCTCCGGAAGCCCTGCATCGCCGCCCACGTCGCCGTTCCCCTCCTCGGCCACCGGAGATCATCACCGTCGATTCGCTGCACTCCGGCCGCCCCCGAGCCCACTAACCCTCCCTACAGCTCCGCGGTGAGCCTCCGTGCAGAACCCCTCTCTCTCCCCTCGCGTTTGCAAGCTCTAGGCCATAGCTCCGCCGCGGCCGAACTCCGGCCGCCGCTGACCTCGTCACCGCCGTCACTACAGCCGTTTGAGCTCGTCTCGGAGCGTGTCACCGCACTCAGGAAGCCACCAGGAGCCTAACGCATATCCTAACTCGCCCTCCCGTGCACCACAGCGCCAACCCCGCACTCACCAAACTCCGGCGCCGCCGCGAGCTCCGTTCCGGCGAGCCCCGGCGTCCCCGCAGCCTCCCACCTACCCCATCAGATGCGGGAGAGCCCGGGCTACGCCCCGGTGCCCTCAGCGCGCGAATCCGATGCCCCTAGCGCAAGTCCGGCGTGCTCTGCCGTGCTCTGTGGTCACCGCCGGCCAAACTCCGGCGGGCCGACGTGGCCACTTAATTAGGGCTTAAACACCCCGCTAATCACCCTATGAGCCACTGCCATGTGGGCCCCTGCGCCTAATTAGGATTAGTATTTTTTTCTGTTTAGTTTAGTCTAATTGCAGTGGCCCCACGCGTCAGTTTTGACCGTGCTGGCATGGCCGTTGACTGGGCCCACCCGTCAGCGGCACTAAGCAGCCCCAGTCACTGACCCGTGGACCCCACTAGTCAGGTTTGACCTGAATCTGCCCCGTTGACCTGATGACGTCAAGGTGATGTCATGCTGACGCATTAAATGATTTTCTGGATTTAAAATAAATCAGAAAATCCAGAAAATAGCTAAAACTTCTAAAAATCATAGAAAATTAACCGTAACTCCAAATTAAATAATTTATATATGAAAAATTATCAGAAAAATTCAAGGAATCCATCTGTACCATTTTCATGCATGTTAGAACAACTTATAGCTGCTGTTTAGCACAAATCAATTAAAGGGCATTTGAATAATCACATATGGAGTTTGAATTTGAATCTTGTATTCAAACCAACTTCATTTAATCTATTGCTAGTTGCATTAGCTCATAACACATTCATTTTGCCATGTCATGACCATGCATCATATTGTGCATTGCATTGATTGTGTTCCCTTCTGTGTTGCCGGTATTTGTCCCCTCTCGATAGACGTGATACCGATGATGTGATCGTTGACACTGATGAAGACTCAATGTTATCCTCAGAAGTGCCAGGCAAGCAAAACCCCCTTGTTCATTCCGATAAAATCCCACTCTCTCGCTCCTGCTCTCTTTTACTGCATTAGGACAACATCGATTCGTCTGTTACTTGCTGCGGTAGCTG
>NW_021303763.1:0-1861 GCF_002162155.2 Triticum dicoccoides
ACGCACCCTCGATCTCCGATCCAGCAGAGGCGCCGAGGGGGAGTTCCGTCAGCACGACGGCGTGGTGACGATCTTGATGTTCTCCTGTTGCAGGGCTTCGCCTAAGCACCGCTACAATATGACCGAGGTGTAATATCGTGGAGGGGGGCACCGCACACGGCTAAGGAACGATCAATGATCAACTTGTGTGTTCTAGGGTGCCCCCCTACCCCCGTATATAAAGGAGGGAGGGAGGAGGTGGCCGGCCCTAGGGGGGGCGCACCATGAGGAGGGGGAAACCTACTCCAAGTAGGTTTCCCTCTCTTTTCCTTATCTTATTTGGAGGGGGAAGGAAAGAGTACTAGTATTAGGAAGTAGTACTAGTAGTAGTAATAGGAAGAGGGGGAAGGAGAAAGGAAAGGGGGGGGGGGCGGCCCCCCTCCCCAATTCGGATTGGGCTTGGGGGGCGCGCCCCCTTCCCTTGCTCCTTCTCTCTTTCTCCTACATGGGCCCAATAAGGCCCATATACCTCCCGGGGGGTTCCGGTAACCTCCCGGGGCTCCAAACTTCTCCGGAACCTTTCCGGTGTCCAAATATATCCGTCCAATATATCAATCTTTATGTCTCGACCATTTCGAGACTCCTCGTCATGTCCGTAATCATATCCGGGACTCCGGACAACCTTCGGTACATCAAAATACATAAACTCATAATATAACTGTCATCGAAACCTTAAGCGTGCGGACCCTACGGTTCGAGAACGATGTAGACATGACCGAGACACGTCTCCGGTCAATAACCAATAGCGGGACCTGGATGCCCATATTGGCTCCTACATATTCTACGAAGATCTTTATCGGTCATACCGCATAACAACATACGTTGTTCCCTTTGTCATTGGTATGTTACTTGCCCGAGATTCGATTGTCGGTATCCAATACCTAGTTCAATCTCGTTACCGGCAAGTCTCTTTACTCGTTCCGTAATACATCATCTCACAACTAACATATTAGTTGCAGTGCTTGCAAGGCTTATGTGATGTGCATTACCGAGAGGGCCCAGAGATACCTCTCCGACAATCGGAGTGACAAATCCTAATCTCGAAATACGCCAACCCAACATCTACCTTTGGTGACACCTGTAATGCTCCTTTATAATCACCCAGTTACGTTGTGACGT
Organism: Triticum dicoccoides; assembly: GCF_002162155.2. Classification (NCBI taxonomy): domain Eukaryota; kingdom Viridiplantae; phylum Streptophyta; class Magnoliopsida; order Poales; family Poaceae; genus Triticum; species Triticum dicoccoides. The sequence goes on from NW_021303763.1 coordinate 1,159, forward strand.
TTGGTAGCACCCAAAGTGTTCCTCCGGTAAACGGGAGTTGCATAATCTCATAGTTATAGGAACATGTATAAGTCATGAAGAAAGCAATAGCAACATACTAAACGATCGGGTACTAAGCTAATGGAATGGGTCATGTCAATCAGATCATTCAACTAATGATGTGACCTCGTTAATCAAATAACAACTCATTGTTCATGGTCAGGAAACATAACCATCTTTGATTAACGAGCTAGTCAAGTAGAGGCATACTAGTGACACTTTGTTTGTCTATGTATTCACACATGTATTATGTTTCCGGTTAATACAATTCTAGCATGAATAATAAACATTTATCATGATTATAAGGAAATAATAACTTTATTATTGCCTCTAGGGCATATTTCCTTCAGTCTCCCACTTGCACTAGAGTCAATAATCTAGATCACCATGTGATTAACATCGATAGTTCACATCATCATGTGATTAACACCCATAGTTCACATCGCCATGTGACCAACACCCAAAGGGTTTACTAGATTCGGTAATCTAGTTCACATCGCTATGCGATTAACACCCAAAGAATAATAAACATTTATTATGATTATAAGGAAATAATAACTTTATTATTGCCTCTAGGGCATATTTCCTTCAGGGTGATGGCGGATTGAACAACACACAATCGAATAAAAAATCTACTACCTTTTCGTGTTCATCTATCTTACCC
>NW_021303764.1:0-900 GCF_002162155.2 Triticum dicoccoides
GGGAGCGACGGTGTGGGGCGCGCGGGCGCCATGTGGCGGCATGCGGTTCGTCGCGGGCGGCGGCGGACGTGTCCGGCGGCCGGCGGACATGTCCGGCCGCGCGGAGAGAGGTGGATCTAGGGTTTCGGACGAGGGGAACCGCGAACTTCGGGAGGGTGGTGTATTTATAGGCATAGAGGGAGTTAGGAGTGTCCAAATGAGGTGCAATTTTCGGCCACGTGATCGTGATCGAACGCTCTAGATGATGGAGAGGGTTTTGGTGGGTTTTGGGCCAAATTGGAGGGGTGTTGGGCTGCAACACACACGAGGCCTTCTCGGTCCCTCGGTTAACCGTTGGAGCATCAAACGAAGTCCAAATGGTACGAAACTTGACAGGCGGTCTACCGGTAGTAAACCACGGCCGCTTGGCAAGTCTCGGTCCAATCCGGAAATGTTTAACCCCCACACACGAAAGAAAGGTAGAAATGACCACCGGAGGAGAACGGAGCGCCGGAATGCAAAACAGACAACGGGGAAAATGCTCGAATGCATGAGACGAACACGTATGCAAATGCAATGTACATTATGACATGATATGAGATGCACGATAACGACAACAACACATGGAGACAAAAACCCGAACCCGAGAAAATAAAATAACTTAGCGCTGGAAACGGCAAGAGTTGGATTACATATTAGGTAAATCATATCCGGGGTGTTACACTAGTCCTATTTATAGAGGCCCTGGTCCTCTCCCCAAATATTGAGCGGGAAGGGAGCCAACAACGGCCAATTTGAAAGGGGACAACTAGTACAAGTTATCCTGACAAAAGGAGTCCTCGCCAGCCAAAGGCTATGGTGGTGACGCCGCCTTGGGCTCCGTGGTGACCTCCGTCTCGCCGTCCTGCTGGTCTTTGTTTC
>NW_021303765.1:0-1321 GCF_002162155.2 Triticum dicoccoides
TGGTCACAGCCAAGCCTGCAAATTCAAATTATTTAGCCATTTTTCGATTTGAGTGATTATCATTGGTGCAATGTAGGTGGAACGTCCCTTGGTCTAAAAAAACCACTCTCGCAATGGAAGTTAGGAAACACCCAACTCCTTCCTCACTACTGTTCAATGATTTTCCGTTCAAGGTGAACGGTCCAATCATTAATGACATCACTGGGAATGCCAGGAGCAACTCGAGGTCATCTGGGGACTCTTCGAGCTAGCCAGATTCCATGGAGGCATAAACAGTGAACCCACTTCCAGAAAACCACCGGCCCTAACAAAGTGCTTGCATGTTGAAGAGATATAGGAGAATGGGGTTGTGATGTCCACAAACCTAATGAAGCTTACATGGGCGAGCACAACTTCAACTTCAGAAAAATAAGAATGACCATAGAAGAAGGTGAAACATTTTAGAGTTTCATCTTTCTATTCCTGCCTCGATAGTTATTGTCTTCTTGGTCAACTTTCGACAAGTGACTCTTGGTTGCGAGGCCTGGGAGGGGACCTACAATCTAATTAACCGCTAGGCAAAGAGGGAGAACAAACCGGTCTCTTTATTTCCACTTTGAATGGAAGCCCTTTTTTGGGAGTATTCCTGCTGGAAAAAGAAACCGTGCTGGTTTAAGAAACTAGAGGAGCGGGAAATATGACTTTTGATCTGGGAATTGCGGGTTTCTGAGGAAAATGAATGACTTCCCACGGATCAATCCTACCTGGATATAATTTCAGTTTTCAAAGGTAGAATGAGGCATGCGAGATGTTTGATCAGCAATGCCGGAACTCTTTTCGGTAGCATCTGCCGTAGGGGCAGTGAAAGACCCTCTTGGAGGATTGAATCAAATGTCCAAAGGATCGATGCCAACGCGACTCTAGCCAGAAGAAGGATGACCCAAGCACCTGGACGACTACTAGAGAGCGTCGGAAGGCGACCTTAATGGGTTTGGGGTACTCAAGGTGCAATGAGAGAACGCTCGAAAACCCCGATTCGATATATTCGTCCCTGAAAGCCAATGCAATCACGACAGTTAACATGGGTTCCACATGATAGGGACTCACAGACGAAAAAAACTTTCGTACCCTGTGGGCCCGGATTAACACGGAAACAACGCTGGTCACCCTATGGGCCTTGAGTGTCCGTTTACAATGTATATGTTGTCAAACATCGCATCATCTGCGATGATCTAGCGAAACTGGGTGTGGCGATGGCCTGTGTAGTATTTGTCTTGTCCACTACGAAAAATATTTACAAGGTTAGTGCCGATTCAGCTTCAAGCTCCCTTATATTTTTGCA
>NW_021303766.1:0-1827 GCF_002162155.2 Triticum dicoccoides
TCTCTCCCACTTTAGTTGGAGCGGATTCGATGAAAAGGGTCCTTATGAAGGGTAAATAGAAGTTGACAAGATCACGTTGTGGTTATTCGTAGGTAAGAAAACGTTCTTGCTAGAACCCAATTGCAGCCACGTAAAAGATGCAACAACAATTAGAGGACGTCTAACTTGTTTTTGCAGCAATTGTCATGTGATGTGATATGGCCAGAAGTTGTGATGAATGATGAATAGTATATTGTGATGTATGAGATCATGTTCTTGTAATAGGAATCACGACTTGCATGTCGATGAGTATGACAACCGGCAGGAGCCATAGGAGTTGTCTTTATTTTTTTGCATGACCTGCGTGTCATTGAAGAATGCCATGTAAATTACTTTACTTTATTGCTAAACGCGTTAGCCATAGAAGTAGAAGTAGTCATTGGCGTGACAACTTCATGAAGACACAATGATGGAGAACATGATGATGGAGATCATGGTGTCATGCCGGTGACGAAGATGATCATGGAGCCCCGAAGATGGATATCGAAGGAGCTATATGATATTGGCCATATCATGTCACTACTATATAATTGCATGTGATGTTTATTATGTTTTATGCATCTTGTTTACTTAGAACGACGGTAGTAAATAAGATGATCCCTTATAATAATTTCAAGAAAGTGTTCCCCCTAACTGTGCACCGTTGCTAAAGTTCGTCGTTTTGAAGCACCACATGATGATCGGGTGTGATAGATCCTTACGGTCACATACAACGGGTGTAAGACAGATTTACACATACAGACCACTTAGGGTTAACTTGACGAGCCTAGCATGTACAGACATGGCCTCGGAACACAAGAGACCGAAAGGTCGAACATGAGTCGTATAGAAGATACGATCAACATGGAGATGTTCACCGATGATGACTAGTCCGTCTCACGTGATGATCGGACACGGCCTAGTCGACTCGGATCGTGTAACACTTAGATGACTAGAGGGATGTCTGATCTGAGTGGGAGTTCATTAAATAATTTGATTAGATGAACTTAATTATCATGAACTTAGTCTAAAACTTTTGCAAAATATGTCTTGTAGATCAAATGGCCAATGCTCATGTCCACATGAACTTCAACGCATTCCTAGAGAAAACCAAGCTGAAAGATGATGGCAGCAACTATTTGGACTGGGACCGGAACCTGAGGATCATCCTCATAGCAGCCAGGAAACAATATGTCCTAGAAGGACCGCTAGGTGATGCACCCGTCCCAGAGAACCAAGACATTATGAATGCTTGGCAGTCTCGCGCTGATGATTACTCCCTCGTTTAGTGCGGCATGCTTTACAACTTAGAACCGGGGCTCCAAAAGCATTTTGAGCAACACGGAGCATATGAGATGTTCGAGGAGCTGAAACTAGTTTTCCAAGCTCATGCCCGGGTCGAGAGATATGAAGTCTCCGACAAGTTCTATAGTTGTAAGATGGAGGAAAATAGTTCTGTCAGTGAGCACATACTCAAAATGTCTGGGTTGCACAACCGCCTGTCCTAGCTGGACATTAACCTGCCGGATGAGGCGTTCATTGACAGAATCCTTCAGTCGCTCCCACCAAGCTACAAGAGCTTTGTGATGAACTACAATATGCAGGGGATGGTAAAGACCATTCCTGAAGTATTTTCAATGCTGAAGTCAGCAGAGGTTGAAATCAAGAAAGAACATCAAGTGATGATGGTCAATAAGACCACTAAGTTCAAGAAGGGCAAGGGTAAGAAGAACTTCAAGAAGGACGGCAAAGATGTTGCCGCGCCCGTTAAGCCAGTTACCGGGAAGAAGTCAAAGAATGGACCCAAGC
>NW_021303767.1:0-1478 GCF_002162155.2 Triticum dicoccoides
CGGTAAGTGGTGAGAGCGTGTGTGAAGAAGTACACCCCTGCAGGGTTAACATTATCTATTCGAATAGCCGTGTCCGCGGAAAAGGACTTCTGGGTTGCTTATATCAGTTCATAGACAAGTGAAAGTGGATACTCTAAAATACGCAAGATAAGCGTGAGTGCTATGGATGGCGTTCTCGTAGGGGAACGGGAGCGAATCCATAGTGGTGTATTGATATGGTGAATATGTGGACTCGTGTGCGCCACCTCAAAAGAGTCGCTTGCAGTCGTAGTTTAGGATAGCCACCGAGTCAAAGCTGGCTTGCTGCAGTTAAACCCCACCATCCCCTTTGTTGATAATGATGCATATGTAGATAGTTCTGATGTAAGTCTTGCTGGGTACATTTGTACTCACGTTTGCCTATTTTATGTTTTTGCAGAGAGACTTCGGTCTCACTAGTAGTTTCGCGTGGACTTCGACGTTTAGCTTGTTATCTCAGCTACGATCTTGTGCCCTCGGCAGGATCTGATAGATAGTCAGGCTTCTCAGCCTTTTTCATTTATAGATGTTTGTACTCAGACATGATAGCTTCCGCTTGTGCTTTGACTTGTATGCTCTGATTGTTGGGTCGTGAGACCCATGTTTGTAATGTCTCGCTCCTCGGAGCCTAATGAATAATTACTTGAGTCGTAGAGACATGTTGTGATGCCATGTTGTATTTGCACATATCGAGCATATTATGTGTATGTTATTGAAATGCTTGGTATGTGTGGGATCTGACCATCTAGTTGTTTATCTTTAGTAGCCTCTCTTACCGGGAAATGTCTCCTAGTGTTTCCACTGAGCCATGGTAGCTTGCTACTGCTCCGGAACACTTAGGCTGGCCGGCATGTGTCCTTCTTCGTTCCTGTGTCTGTCCCTTCGGGGAAATGTCACGCGATGAATACCGGAGTCTTGTTAGCCCGCTACAGCCCGGTTCACCGGAGTCCTGCTAGCCCAGTGCTACAGCCTGGATTCACTCGCTGATGACCGATACGTTCGATGCTGGGTCATGGATGCCTGTCCCTGTAAGTTTGTGCCACTTTGGATTTACGACTAGCCATGTCAGCCCGGGCTCCTTATCATATGGATGCTAGCGACACTGTCATATACGTGTGCCAAAAGGCGCAAACGGTCCCGGGTAACGGTAAGGCGACACCCGTGGGAATACCGTGCGTGAGGCCGCAAAGTGATATGAAGTGTTACATGCTAGATCTATGTGGCATTGAGTCGGGGTCCTGACAGCGTTGGTATCAGAGCTTGACTGCCTGTAGGATTACCAAGCCAAACTGGTCGAAGTCGAGTCTAGAAATTCTTTAGTTATATAAGGGAATTGATTGTGGGATGGAACGTAAGGCTCTTTTTACTCCTTATACCTCATGGCCTTCTGATCTGAGTCATCATCTTCTCTTCTACGGGGATTAAGAACTAGGCTATCTCTTCTTTCTATCAGGATCACG
>NW_021303768.1:0-1022 GCF_002162155.2 Triticum dicoccoides
CCCCAGACCAACCCCAATCAATCTGCTAAAGCTGTTGGCCGTGGCAAGCCGACAGGGAAAGTGTTTCATGCTAAACCGGTCACCGCTTCACGTGGCCATGTCAACTGTATCTCTGCCGAAGAAGCTCAAGAGGATCCCAACGTCGTTCTCGGTACGCTTCTTGTTAATTGCCACCCGGCATCTGTTCTTTTCGATACAGGAGCCTCTCATTCTTTTATATCTGAAAATTATGCTCGCTTGCATAACATCGCATTCGGTGATATGCCAACCTCTATGGTAATCCAAACTCCGGGATCCAAATGGCAAACTTCTAGAGTGAGCCATGGAAATGAAATCCAAGTCGACAGACTTGTTTTCCTCGCGTCTTTGATAGCCCTTAAATCTTCAGATATTAATATCATTTTGGGTATGGACTGGATGTCGGCTCATCATGCCCAAATCGATTGCTTCTCTAGGACTGTTCAACTCACCCATCCTTCGGGGAAGATAGTCAATGTCTTGACCCGAATAGCCAAGCGACAATTATACTCTCTTAACGCCAGACCTTGAGGACGTTCCGGTAGTCCGTGACTTCCCGGATGTCTTTCCAGAGGAATTGCCAGGTGTTCCACCTGACAGGGATGTTGAGTTCGTAATAGACCTCATTCCAGGAACCGTTCCAATTGCTAGAAGACCCTATAAGATGGCACCCCTAGAACTAGCCGAGCTTAAGAAACAACTCGATGAGTCCTTGAAAAAGGGTTTCATCCGCCCTAGTTCATCTCCGTGGGCTTGCCCCGTCCTATTCGTCAAGAAGAAGGATGGTACGGACCGGATGGTTGTAGATTACCGACCTGTCAATTTGGTCACAATCAAGAACAAATATCCGCTTCCCAGGATCAACGACCTGTACGATCAGCTCGCTGGATCCTCAGTCTTCTCCAAGATGGATTTGAGGTTGGGCTACCATCAAATCAAAATCAGAAACGGGGACATTCCTAAAACGGCCTTTGTTACTCGTTACGGCCAATACGAGTACACCG
>NW_021303769.1:0-1398 GCF_002162155.2 Triticum dicoccoides
CTTTGTCTGGTCGTTGAACACAAACGAAGTACGCGAAGTTGCAGCTATGGCGAACTTTTAATCTAAACAAAACCCAAAGTCTAAACGATGCCCTAAGGGCTGTATATATGGAGGAAGAGGGGGGGAATTTCGTGACCCTTGGTGGAGGGGTCCGAAATCAACCCTATCTCTTGTTTCCCCACACATACGGACTCTAAAAATAGCCTATACTTATGTATTTCGAAATTACATGGGCCTGGCCCAATAATAAGGTGACGCAGCACCTAAAATAGCCTCGGGACGAAATTTATGAAGTGGCATCTTGTATATTTCGTCCAAGGCTTCATGCACCCATTATGGTGGCTTCAAAGTCCTGAAATCATCACTTGTAACTCCGTTCTTGTTTCCCTTGCGCATGCCATCATCTCCATGCTTGTTCTTGCTCCAATGTTCATCCTTCTCCAAGCTAGGCCCTTCATTTTTAAGCAAAACAAATGTATCCAATTTAGGCAGCATCATATTCTCATGAACATTAGAATCATTACCAAGAAACGAAAGTACCTGGTAATTTAGTTGGCGTGCACGAGCTCTAGTAATTGGTCCAGTATGTATAGCAGCAGGGGCTGTGGGTGTAACAATTGTATTGATGTCCTCATCATCCTCCCCTTCTTGAAATGAAGTCGTCCTCGACGGAAGTTCATCTTCCTCACCCAAATAAGGCTTCAAATCTGCAGTGTTAAAAGTGGGACTAACCCCAAAATCTGCAGGCAGCTCAAGTTTATATGCATTATCATTTATTTTCTCCGAAGATGGAAGAGGCAACAAATCAATAGGTGCACGAGGTAGGAAACCATACACAACTTCAAAAGGGCACATCTTAGTAGTAGAATGCAATGAACGATTATAAGCAAATTCAATATGAGGCAAGCATTCCTCCCACATTTTCTTATTATTCTTCAAAAAAGCCCTAAGCATAGTAGACAACGTTCTATTGACTACTTCAGTTTGTCCATCAGTTTGGGGGTGACAAGTAGTACTAAAAAGCAGTTTAGTCCCCAACTTAGCCCATAAACATATCCAAAAGTGGCTAAGAAATTTAGTATCACGATCTGAAACAATAGTATTTGGCACACCATGCAAGCGAATAATTTCACGAAAGAACAAATCAGCAACATTAACAGCATCATCGCTTTTATGACATGGTATAAAGTGTGCCATTTTCGAGAATCTATCCACGACAACAAATATGCTATCCCTCCCCTTCTTTGTTCGAGGTAAACCTAAAACAAAGTCCATAGATATATCCTCCCAAGGAACACTAGGTACAGGCAAAGGCATATATAAACCATGAGGATTGAGTCGTGACTTAGCTTTTTGACATGTAGTGCAGCGAGCAATAAAACGCTCAACATCCCGTCT
>NW_021303770.1:0-1038 GCF_002162155.2 Triticum dicoccoides
CCATTTCTTGGATTATTACTCACTATTTTGGGGTCCCGGAGCGATTTCCATAGTTGTTGAACCCCAAGGTGCGCTTACGTGTCGGTCATCAACACTGGCAGTTTTGGCCGATTTTGGGCCGTTTCATGGACTATTACTCACTGTTTTGGGGTCCCGATGTGGTTTCCATGGTTAACGAACCATGTGGTGCGTTTATGTGTCAGTCATCAACACTAACAGTTTAGGCCGATTCTAGCCCGTTTCTTTGATTATTACTCACCGTTTTCGGGTAACGAAGCAATTTCCATAATTGTTGAACCCCAAGGTCCGCTTACGTGTCGGTCATCCACACTGGCAGTTTTGGCCAATTGTGGCCCATTTCATGGACTATTACTCATTGTTTTGGGGTCCTGGAGTGGTTTCCATGGTTAACGAACCCAGTGGTGCGTTTATGTGTCGGTCATCAACACTCGCAGTTTTGGCCGATTCTGACCCGTATCTTGGATTATTACTCACTATTTTGGGGTCTCGAACAGATTTCCATAGTTGTTGAACCCCAAGGTGCGCTTACGTGTCGGTCATCAGCACTGGCAGTTTTGGCTGATTCTGGCCCGTTTCATGGACTGCCACTCACTATTTCGGGGTCCCGGAGTGGTTTCCATGGTTAACGAACCCTGTGGTGCGTTTACGTATCGGTCATCAACACTGGCAGTTTTGGCCAATTCTGGCCCATTTCTTGGATTATTACTCACTATTTTGGGGTCCCGGAGCGATTTCCATAGTTGTTGAACCCCAAGGTGCGCTTACGTGTCGGTCATCAACACTGGCAGTTTTGGCCGATTTTGGGCCGTTTCATGGACTATTACTCACTGTTTTGGGGTCCCGATGTGGTTTCCATGGTTAACGAACCATGTGGTGCGTTTATGTGTCAGTCATCAACACTAACAGTTTAGGCCGATTCTAGCCCGTTTCTTTGATTATTACTCACCGTTTTCGGGTAACGAAGCAATTTCCATAATTGTTGAACCCCAAGGTCCGCTTACGTGTCGGTCATCCACA
>NW_021303771.1:0-1539 GCF_002162155.2 Triticum dicoccoides
TCCGGTGCCACCTCCAGCCGTGATACAAGAAAACAGGCACAACCACCATTATCTGCCAAGAGCGCACCTGCGGGGCCTGCACAGCGTTCTTCTTCTTCCATGGCATCAACAGGGCACACAAGTGATATTATTTGTCGTCGTTGTAAGGGAGGAGGTCATTATGCGAGAGAATGCAAATCTCCGCGTGTGATGATTGCTACCGCGGATGGTGGATATGAGTCCGCTAGTGACTATGATGAGGAGACTTTGGCTCTTATTACACGTGAAGAACATGGTGGAGATGATTCTGATCATGAGACGCAATACATGGCTCCTGAAGACGCTGACAGGTATGAATGTTTAGTTGCTCAACGTGTTTTGAGTGTGCAGGTCACACAAGCTGAGCAAAATCAGAGGCACAATTTGTTCCATACCAAGGGAGTTGTGAAGGAACGTTCTGTGCGCGTCATCATAGACGGGGGGAGCTGCAACAACTTGGCTGGCATGGAGATGGTGGAGAAGCTTTCTCTCACCACAAGACCACATCCACATCCTTACTACATCCAATGGTTCAACAACAGCGGCAAGGTTAAGGTAACACGTACTGTTCGTGTGCATTTTAGTATCTCTACATATGCTGATTATGTTGATTGTGATGTGGTACATATGCAAGCATGTTCCTTATTACTTGGTAGACCATGGCAATTTGATAAAAATTCTGTACACCATGGTAGAAACAATCACTATACTCTTGTTCATAAGGATAAAAATATTACTTTGCTTCCTATGACTCCTGATTCCATTTTGAAAGATGATATTAATAGAGCTAATAAAGCAAAACAGGAGACGAATAAGAGTGAAAATCAGATTGTGGCAAAAGAATTTGAGCAACAAATGAAGCCTAATAATAAACCATCTAGTGTTGCTTCTGAAATTAAATTGAAAAGTGCATGTTTATTTGCCACCAAATCTGATATTGATGAGCTAGATTTCAGCAAATCTGTTTGCTATGCTTTTGTGTGCAAAGAGGCATTATTTTCATTCGAGGACGTGCCTTCCTCTTTGCCTCCTGCTGTCACTAACATTTTGCAGGAGTTCGCTGACGTCTTTCCACAAGACGTGTCACCGGGAATACCGCCTATTCGAGGGATTGAGCATCAGATTGACTTAATTCCCGGTGCTTCACTGCCAAACCGTGCACCATACCGTACCAATCCAGAGGAGACGAAGGAGATTATGCGTCAAGTACAAGAGCTTCTCGACAAAGGTTATATACGCGAATCCCTTAGTCCTTGTGCTGTTCCTATTATTCTAGTGCCGAAAAAGGATGGTACATCACGTATGTGTGTTGATTGTAGAGGCATTAATAATATTACTATTTGTTATCGTCATCCTATTCCTAGGCTAGATGATATGCTTGATGAATTGAGTGGCTCTACAATATTCTCCAAAGTTGATTTGCGTAGTGGATACCATCAAATTCGTATGAAATTGGGAGATGAATGGAAAACAGCATTTAAAACTAAGTTTGGATTATATGAGTGGTTAGTCATGCCTTTT
>NW_021303772.1:0-858 GCF_002162155.2 Triticum dicoccoides
ATGACTTCTTCAAATTATATGAAATATGAGTTGGGAGTTTCAAAGAATTAAATTCAAAGCCCCTTTGAATTTATTTTCAATTTGGAATAGATCATCATGCATATTTTATTTTCTTGCATTTTGGTCGATCCTAGAAATTTCACGCAACTCAAGGACCCTTGGAGAGAGTTGGAGATTTCGTTATTTTCATATTTGAGAGTTTTCTCGAATTGAAAAGAGGATCATTTGATTTATTTATTTCATCTTCAATTATTTTCCGTTATCAAAAATATAAGAGAGGGAATAATATGACTTTCCCAAATTTAGGAAAATGAAGATTTAATAAATAGATCAAATTTTGTTTGCCGGAGTTTTATTTGCATTTTATTCGGATAGGGAAAATGCGCGTTTTTGAAAATTTTATTTTAGGTCCGGAGAAAAGTTCATTTTGTTCGGCTCAATTTTAGGAGTCGGGGAAAATTTACTTTATTAAATTTTGGAGTTCGTTTAGATTTTCTTTTATTTATTTTTCTGCGCGCGAGACCGTTTAAAAAAAAACCGCAGCGCCTTGGGCCAAAGGCCCAAGCCACTAGCCGCCGGCCGGCCAAGAGGCCATAGCGCGCGTGCACCAGGGAGCCGCCGCTTCTTGCTTTCCTAGTCTTAGTAGGACTCTTGTCCTATGTTCGTTTATTCCGTATCTATTTCTAGATCTTTTCCTTTTGTTTCCTAATCCTAGTCTATTTCTTGTCCCCTACCCCAAGCAAAACCCTCCCCTCCCCAATATAAATACCCAAGCACCCCCCCTCTAAACACATCAAACCAACACCTCTCCTCTCCTCTCCGCCGCCCCACGCCGCGCCGCCACACCCACGCCGCGCC
>NW_021303773.1:0-2377 GCF_002162155.2 Triticum dicoccoides
GAGAGTGCTCTGCTCGCGGGGTATATATAGGCAATTAATTGGTCCCGGTTGGTGGCATGAACCGGGACTAATGGGCAGCCTTTGGTCCCGGTTCAGGCCACCAACCGGGACAAATGGTGGTGGGCCAGGAGCAAGGCACATTGGTCCCGGTTCGTCCCACCAACCGGGACCAAAAGGTCCAGACGAACCGGGACCAATGGCCCACGTGGCCCGGCCAGCCCCCGGGGCTAACGAACCGGGTCCAATGCCCCCATTGGTCCCGGTTCTGGATTGAACCGGGACTAATGGGCTGACCCGGCCTGGACCATTGCCCCCTTTTCTACTAGTGTTGGCCTCCTCCAGCGCGAGGATGCGCCCAGCGCCGGCTGCGGGATCCGGCGAGGGATGCCGCCGCTGCCCCGATTTGGCCTCCTGCGCGAGGAGGTGCCCAGCTCAGGCTGCGTTGACCGCCCCAACCTGTGGCGAGGATCTAATTGCATTTTTCCTTTTTGCTTTAGGGGTGTCTGTGTAAAATTTATGGACTAGTTTGTAAAATTAGATTAAAATTGACCTAGCATGAAATTTTACGCCACGTAGGCAAAAAGGGGCCCCAACTGTCATAAGCATGCTTAACCGAGCCAAATCCGCCGATCGGTGGTTTTTGCAAAAAGATTACTGAAGACATGGTGTTGTCTGCAAAAAAAATGTATTGTAATGTTTTTCGCAAACCTAGCCTTCAAAGTGGTGATTTTATGCAATTTACTCTAATATCCGGCAAACATTATACGGAATAGCTTCACACACCGAAAGTGCCTTTCTGCTCCCGAGCTCATTTGAGCTTCATTTGAGCTCGGTGAACAGTAAAATCGAAAAGAAATAAAAAAATTCAAAAAATTCCAAAACAATTCTCAGAGAAACATTACAAAAGTTCTAAGTGCTTGCAAAAATTCATCATGAAATCACATTCCTGTAAGGCGTGGCAAAAAAAACAAATTCAGCCTCCAAAATGCTTTTGAAAGTAGCAGTTTCAGAGTACCGATTTTGTTTTTTTTTGCCACGCCTTCTAGAAATGTGATTTCATGATGAATTTTTGCAAGCACTTAAAACTTTTGTCAATGTTTCTACCAAAAAAAAATTGGAATTTTTTGAATTTTTTTCGATTTTTTTTCGATTTTACTGTTCACCCAAGCTCATATGAGCTCGGGTGCAGAAACTCCGCGCCCTTCACACACCACGTTTTTCGAACGACATGTGGACGATAAAAGCGGTCGACCTGATTGAGGGATGTGAGCAATCGGTTCCAAGGAGATTCTTTTCCATCGAAACAATTTGTGAGTTAAAAACAGTGTACTTGATGCATCCATTGTTACGATGGTAATAAGGTCTTCTTTTAGCCCCCAATTTCACTGAAACTTATTGAAACTTCCTCGTGAAAAAATTGAACATGGTACCTAACTTCGACCTGCAGGCTGCAGCTCACATCTACATGCTAGAACATTTTCTTTGGGAATAATTAACAAGATGGAAAAATTGTACATGTATGATTACACTTCCTGATTGACGTCGTTTCCTAAAGGGCAAAGTTAGTCTGATCTGAACTGAGGCAAGCATCACACAAACCAGCCTAGCTAAGCATCACCATCAATGTCCATGGCAACAGAGTCGGTAACATCCTGGCCATATCCCGGACGGAGAACGATGTAGTATGGGTATGGCTCAGCTGCAGCGGCAGGCATCGCCACCACCTGGCGCCGGCACATGGGGCAGCTCCCCTTGGCCTGCAGCCACTTCTCCACGCACCGCCCGTGGAACCGGTGGCCGCACGGCGTCTCCTTCCACGCCGCCGTGTCGTCGTCCGCCAAGCAGATCGGGCAGTTGAGGCCGTCGTCGGATGATGGCGCGTCCACCGTCTTCAGCGACTTATCCACCGCCGCGGCCAACGCCAGGTCCTGGCCTTCTGGAGCCTCCGCGGCGCCGACGTGTGGGATGATGCCCGCCGTGTTCAGCACCGCGCGTAGCTGTAGTTGCAGCCACTGGAGAGCACGTTGGCGCCTAAGCTGGCGATGCACGACAACGGCGTACTCCGCTAGGATGCCCGCGTGAACTTCTTCTTGTTGCAGGTGGTCGCCGTCTTCGGCGACGTCCATGGCGTCCGCAAGACCTTCTTCTTCTTGTGGCAGGTGGTCGCCGTCTTCGCCGATGTCCATGGTATCGCACGACAGCATGTACCTGATTGTGAACTGAACTAGGTTGGATCGTAGGAGATCGATGCTCGGGGAAGCGATGGATATAAGCTCGCGGGCGGCAGTGTCTATATGGAACCACAGTGCCTCGACCCGTGTCGGAGTAGGACTTTTTTTATTACGGTGCGAGTAGCGATTCTTGAGGTGTGCCAGCC
>NW_021303774.1:0-2378 GCF_002162155.2 Triticum dicoccoides
GAGAGTGCTCTGCTCGCGGGGTATATATAGGCAATTAATTGGTCCCGGTTGGTGGCATGAACCGGGACTAATGGGCAGCCTTTGGTCCCGGTTCAGGCCACCAACCGGGACAAATGGTGGTGGGCCAGGAGCAAGGCACATTGGTCCCGGTTCGTCCCACCAACCGGGACCAAAAGGTCCAGACGAACCGGGACCAATGGCCCACGTGGCCCGGCCAGCCCCCGGGGCTAACGAACCGGGTCCAATGCCCCCATTGGTCCCGGTTCTGGATTGAACCGGGACTAATGGGCTGACCCGGCCTGGACCATTGCCCCCTTTTCTACTAGTGTTGGCCTCCTCCAGCGCGAGGATGCGCCCAGCGCCGGCTGCGGGATCCGGCGAGGGATGCCGCCGCTGCCCCGATTTGGCCTCCTGCGCGAGGAGGTGCCCAGCTCAGGCTGCGTTGACCGCCCCAACCTGTGGCGAGGATCTAATTGCATTTTTCCTTTTTGCTTTAGGGGTGTCTGTGTAAAATTTATGGACTAGTTTGTAAAATTAGATTAAAATTGACCTAGCATGAAATTTTACGCCACGTAGGCAAAAAGGGGCCCCAACTGTCATAAGCATGCTTAACCGAGCCAAATCCGCCGATCGGTGGTTTTTGCAAAAAGATTACTGAAGACATGGTGTTGTCTGCAAAAAAAATGTATTGTAATGTTTTTCGCAAACCTAGCCTTCAAAGTGGTGATTTTATGCAATTTACTCTAATATCCGGCAAACATTATACAGAATAGCTTCACACACCGAAAGTGCCTTTCTGCTCCCGAGCTCATTTGAGCTTCATTTGAGCTCGGTGAACAGTAAAATCGAAAAGAAATAAAAAAATTCAAAAAATTCCAAAACAATTCTCAGAGAAACATTACAAAAGTTCTAAGTGCTTGCAAAAATTCATCATGAAATCACATTCCTGTAAGGCGTGGCAAAAAAAACAAATTCAGCCTCCAAAATGCTTTTGAAAGTAGCAGTTTCAGAGTACCGATTTTGTTTTTTTTTTGCCACGCCTTCTAGAAATGTGATTTCATGATGAATTTTTGCAAGCACTTAAAACTTTTGTCAATGTTTCTACCAAAAAAAAATTGGAATTTTTTGAATTTTTTTCGATTTTTTTTCGATTTTACTGTTCACCCAAGCTCATATGAGCTCGGGTGCAGAAACTCCGCGCCCTTCACACACCACGTTTTTCGAACGACATGTGGACGATAAAAGCGGTCGACCTGATTGAGGGATGTGAGCAATCGGTTCCAAGGAGATTCTTTTCCATCGAAACAATTTGTGAGTTAAAAACAGTGTACTTGATGCATCCATTGTTACGATGGTAATAAGGTCTTCTTTTAGCCCCCAATTTCACTGAAACTTATTGAAACTTCCTCGTGAAAAAATTGAACATGGTACCTAACTTCGACCTGCAGGCTGCAGCTCACATCTACATGCTAGAACATTTTCTTTGGGAATAATTAACAAGATGGAAAAATTGTACATGTATGATTACACTTCCTGATTGACGTCGTTTCCTAAAGGGCAAAGTTAGTCTGATCTGAACTGAGGCAAGCATCACACAAACCAGCCTAGCTAAGCATCACCATCAATGTCCATGGCAACAGAGTCGGTAACATCCTGGCCATATCCCGGACGGAGAACGATGTAGTATGGGTATGGCTCAGCTGCAGCGGCAGGCATCGCCACCACCTGGCGCCGGCACATGGGGCAGCTCCCCTTGGCCTGCAGCCACTTCTCCACGCACCGCCCGTGGAACCGGTGGCCGCACGGCGTCTCCTTCCACGCCGCCGTGTCGTCGTCCGCCAAGCAGATCGGGCAGTTGAGGCCGTCGTCGGATGATGGCGCGTCCACCGTCTTCAGCGACTTATCCACCGCCGCGGCCAACGCCAGGTCCTGGCCTTCTGGAGCCTCCGCGGCGCCGACGTGTGGGATGATGCCCGCCGTGTTCAGCACCGCGCGTAGCTGTAGTTGCAGCCACTGGAGAGCACGTTGGCGCCTAAGCTGGCGATGCACGACAACGGCGTACTCCGCTAGGATGCCCGCGTGAACTTCTTCTTGTTGCAGGTGGTCGCCGTCTTCGGCGACGTCCATGGCGTCCGCAAGACCTTCTTCTTCTTGTGGCAGGTGGTCGCCGTCTTCGCCGATGTCCATGGTATCGCACGACAGCATGTACCTGATTGTGAACTGAACTAGGTTGGATCGTAGGAGATCGATGCTCGGGGAAGCGATGGATATAAGCTCGCGGGCGGCAGTGTCTATATGGAACCACAGTGCCTCGACCCGTGTCGGAGTAGGACTTTTTTTATTACGGTGCGAGTAGCGATTCTTGAGGTGTGCCAGCC
>NW_021303775.1:0-3034 GCF_002162155.2 Triticum dicoccoides
CAGATTCAACCAAAGTAATTATCTCAGGATCAACAGAGAAATCATAATCCTTATCAGTAACAAAGATAGGTGAAGTAGCAAAAGCGGGGTCATGTTTCATTCTAGCATTCAGAGACTTTTGTTTCAGCTTAGCTAATAATTTCTTAAGATCTGATCTATCGTTGCAAGCAAGAAAATCTCTAGCAGTTTCTTCATCCATAACATAACCCTCAGGAACAACAGGCAGTTCATATTTAGGGGGATAACCTTCATCATCACTATCATCAATATTATCACTTTCAATAATTTCATTCTCTCTAGCCCTAGCAAGTTGTTCATCAAGAAATTCACCTAATGGCACAATAGTATCAAGCATAGAAGTAGTTTCATCATAAGTATCATGCATAGCAAAAGTGGCATCATCAATAACATGCGACATATCAGAATTAGTAGCAGAAACAGGTTTAGGTGTCGCAAGTTTACTCATAACAGAAGGAGAATCAAGTGCAGAGCTAGACGGCAGTTCCTTACCTCCCCTCGTAGTTGAGGGATAAATCTTGGTTCTTTCGTCTTTCAAGTTCTTCATAGTGATCAGCAGATATAAGTCCCAAGTGACTCAAAGTATAGAGCTATGCTCCCCGGCCACGGCGCCAGAAAATAGTCTTGATAACCCACAAGTATAGGAGATCGCAACAGTTTTCAAGGGTAGAGTATTCAACCCAAATTTACTGATTCGACACAAGGGTAGCCAAAGAATATTCTCAAGTATTAGCAGTTGAGCTGTCAATTCAACCACACCTGGATAACTTAGTATCTGCAGCAAAGTGTTTAGTAGCAAAGTAGTATGGAAGTAACGGTAACCGTAGCAAAAGTAACAGTAGCAGTTTTGTAGTAATTGTAACAGTGGCAACGACAAAGTAACTGAGCAAAGAACAATATGTGAAAAGCTCGTAGCCATTGGATCGGTGATGGATAATTACGTCGGATGCGATTCCTAATGTAATAGTTATAACATAGGGTGACACAGAACTATCTCCAATTCATCAATATAATGTAGGCATGTATTCCGAATATAGTCATACGTGCTTATGGAAAAGAACTTGCATGACATCTTTTGTCCTACCCTCCCGTGGCACCGAGGTCCTAATGGAAACTAAGGGATATTAAGGCCTCCTTTTAATAGAGTACCGGACCAAAGCATTAACACTTAGTGAATACATGAACTCCTCAAACTACGGTCATCACCGGTAAGTATCTCGATTATTGTCACTTCAGGGTTAACGGATCATAACACATAATAGGTGACTATAGACTTGCAAGATAGGATCAAGAACTCACATATTCATGAAAACATAATAGGTTCAGATCTGAAATCATGGCACTTGGGCCCTAGTGACAAGCATTAAACATTGCAAAGTCATAGCAACATCAATCTGAGAACATAGTGGATACTAGGGATCAAACCCTAACAAAACTAACTTGATTACATGGTAAATCTCATCCAACCCATCACCGTCCAGCAAGCCTACGATGGAATTACTCACGCACGACGGTGAGCATCATGAAATTGGTGATGGAGGATGGTTGATGATGATGACGACGACATATTCCCCTCTCCGGAGCCCCGAACGGACTCCAGATCAGCACTCCCGAGAGAGTTTAGGGCTTGGCGGCGGCTCCGTATCGTAAAATATGATGAATCCTTCTCTCTGATATTTTCTCCTCGAAGATGAATATATGGAGTTGGAGTTGAGGTCGGTGGAGCACCAGAGGGCCCATGAGACAGGGGGGCGCGCCCTAGGGGGGCGCCCTCCACCCTCATGGACAGGGTGTGGGCCCCCTGGCCTTGATTCTTTCGCCAGTATTTTTTAATAATTCCAAAAATAACTTCGTGGAGTTTTAGGTCATTCCGAGAACTTTTATTTGTGCACAAAAATAATACAATGGCAGTTCTCCTGAAAACAGCGTTAGTCCGGTTTAGTTCCATTCAAATCATGCAAGTCAGAGTCCAAAACAAGGGCAAAAGTGTTTGGAAAAGTAGATACGATGGAGACGTATCACTCACCTCGGGCGCCGGCGGAGTTAGGGAGCGGATGAGGGAGGGGCACACACATCGAGGTCGGGGTCGGGGCTCGGGCGCGCTGAGGAGGGCGGCGATGTAGGGTGACGACAATAGTGGCCACCGAGGGCAGCAAAGGGCAACGAGAGAGCGCGCGGCGGCTGACGGCGATGTAGGACGACGACGGCGGCGACAACAGATCGAGGGGGGATTTGGGGGAAGTGGTCGGGGGGAGAAGAACTGCGTGGTTAAGACAAAAATAGTAGTAGCGCGGACCCGAAAAAGCGCTACTGCTACATTAGCTATAGCGCTGGCTAAGAGAACGCGCTACTGCTACTTTAGCAATAACGCTTGTCCTGAAAGCACGCTGCTGCAATGCCTTTCTCCTTTATTTATTTTTCTTTTATTTTCCTTCACATTTTATTTTTTCCTTTCCCTTTTTTCTATTTCTTTCATTTTCATTTACTTTTCTATATGTTTCTTATTTTATTTTATTTTCATTAGCAGTAGTGCTTTCCGCGTAAAACACGCTGCTACAACCATCTTAGCAGCAGCACGCTTTGTGTAAGCTCGCTACTACTATTCCAAGCCTGCCGAGAACTGTGTCGGAATTGTAGTAGTAATGCTTCTTTCGTCTGACGCCCTACTGCTATAAGCTTAGCTGCAGCGCGTGGCGCTAGTGGTAAGTAGTAGTAGCGCTTCTTTGTGACCGACGCTACTGGTAAGTTTCTGTGTATAAGGTTTTCCCTAGTAGTGTAGAGGGAAAGCAGGAGGGATCCTCGTAGGGATCAATAAAGACACTTTTGAGGTCATTAATGTGGAGAAAAGGGTTTACTGCATTCGGACCCTACTTCTAGACAAGAAAGCTAAATTTGAATGGAATCTTAATATTGTTTATGGGGATGCTCAAAATGTGGGTAAAGCTGCTTATATGACAGAAATATCTAGAATTTACCATGATAATGCCTCTGTGCCATGTCTCATGGGGGGGGGGGG
>NW_021303776.1:0-1692 GCF_002162155.2 Triticum dicoccoides
AGAGGCGTGAATTCTCTGTGGAGGATGTCATTGGCCATCTGAGTGTTGAGCAGAATTCGAGGGCAAAAGACTCGCACGGAAAAGGGGCCGAAGGGACTTCTGTTGCCAACATGGTGAACCAGAAGAACTTCAACTCCCACAAGCCCAAGGGAAAGAACAGTGTCCAACACAATACCGACTTTAAGAAGAAGGGTAAGAAGACCTTCAAGAAGAACAAGAAGGACGAGGGCTGCTTTACTTGTGGTTCGGTTGAACATTGGGCCAACAAGTGCCCAAACAAGTACAAGAAGTCAGGACAGGACTCCAAGTCTGTCAACATGATTGTGGGCAACAATGAGAATGGTGCATCTGGGTACGGTAATTTATTTACTGTTTTTTCAGTGTTTCAACCCAACGATTGGTGGGTGGACACAGGTGCAGGTGTTCATGTGTGTGCTGACATTTCATTGTTCACTTCTTACCAGGTCACAGGTCACGGGTCCGTATTGATGGGGAATGGCGCGAGTGCTTCTGTTCATGGTGTTGGCACGGTTGATCTGAAGTTTACTTCGGGAAGGATCGTGCAGCTGAAGAACGTGCAGCATGTCCCCGCCATCAAGAAGAACCTCGTTAGTGGCTCCCTTCTATGTAGAGAAGGGTTTAAGTTGGTTTTCGAGTCTAATAAATTAGTTGTTACAAAATATGGACTCTTTGTTGGAAAAGGTTATGAGAGCGGAGGGATGTTCCGCCTTTCCCTCGCAGATTTTTGTAATAAAGTCGTGAACCATATTCATTCGAATGTTAATGAATCTGAAGTTTGGCATTCACGTCTTTGTCACATTAGTTTTGGTGTTATGACGCGGCTAGCCAAGTTGGATTTAATCCCGAGTTTCACTTTAGCCAAAGGTTCTAAGTGCCTTTCATGTGTGCAAGCTAAGCAACCTCGCAAGCCTCATAAGGCCGCGGAGGAGAGACACCTGGCACCATTAGAACTCATACATTCTGATCTTTGTGAGATGAATGGTGTGTTGACTAAAGGTGGAAAGAGATACTTCATGACATTGATAGATGATTCCACTAGATATTGCTATGTGTATCTGTTAAATACTAAAGATGAGGCTCTACACTACTTTAAAATCTATAAGGCAGAAGTTGAAAATCAACTTGAAAAGAAAATTAAACGAGTCCGGTCAGATCGTGGTGGAGAGTACTTCTCGAGTGAGTTTGATTCCTTCTGTGGGAACACGGCATTATTCATGAGAGGACGCCTCCCTATTCACCCCAGTCAAACGGGGTTGCCGAGCGGAAAAACCATACTCTAACTGATTTGGTTAACGCCATGTTAGATACATCGGGTTTATCCAAGGCATGGTGGGGGGAGGCTATATTGACGGCATGTCATGTCCTGAATAAAGTTCCGACAAAGGATAGTGAGATCACTCCCTATGAGAAATGGGCAAAGAGAAGGACGACACTCTCGTACTTGCGCACTTGGGGCTGTTTGGCGAAAGTCAACGTGCCGATCCCCAAAAAGCGTAAGCTTGGACATAAGACCGTGGACTGCATTAATTTGGGCTACGCTAAGAACAGCGTTGGCTATAGATTTCTAGTAGTGAAATCTGAGGTACCTGACCAGAAGATCGGTACAATTATGGAGTCTAAGGATGCTACATTCTTTGAGGATATTTTTCCTATGAGAGATATGCAAAGCAC
>NW_021303777.1:0-1303 GCF_002162155.2 Triticum dicoccoides
TAGTCATTCAGGACGGAATGGCTTGACGGGCCACAAGAGTAATAGGCATCGACAAACGAACGCGCGCATACTCTTGACTATCAATTGATAGACGAAGGTCAGTAGACAACTAAAGAGGGACAACTCAAAGGAACATATAACTTTCTGAGTTGTGGATGCATAAATTAGTATGTCGAACCGAGTTCAACATAATTCTTCCGGATAACCCATGCAGAAAGGTAGAACTGGCAGAGTCACGATTTATGAATGGAGAACTCCTCAAGAATAATCCTGTTGTGATATTTCAGTTCAACGAGGAACTTCTGCCATAAGTAGTTCATGGTATTTGGAAGAAGAAGATACCACGGACTTCAAGGACTATCGCAAAGGTTACTAATATCCTGAAGGCACTAGCAATTACTATCAACACGAAGTAGGTGGAGTGAATCTCGGGTTCAAGAACCCAGGAAGAGAATGCCTACTAACTAATAACATCACGGGATGCTTTCGAGAATGATGGCCAGAATCTTCACACTGGGAACACAAAACATTGCTAGGTTACTAGGTGACTCCCTAAAACACCTAGGGTCATATTAATAGCTCCAACATATATGTCAAGGTAACGGAGTACCTCAATTCACTGATTAGTGTGGTTAATCTGGCCCATGGGAACATTGAAACGGGAAGAAAAGGATTTGCAAATGCATCCGACTATTTAGAAACCTGGGATGACTCGGACAGCATAACGGCTGTAAATGCTCAGAAAAGATTTGAGACATTCACAAAATGGTGGCATAACCACTCAGAAGCATAGTATCAAGGTTTCGAGATCAACAGTTAACGTACGGAAGTAGTAGAAACCGAACTCAAGCTTAAATCCAACAATCTTATAAGTCTACGGATTAGTAACACGTGATCCTGATAGAAAGAAGAGATAGCCTAGTTCTTAATCCCCGTAGGAAAGATAAGATGACTCAGATCAGAAGGGCATAAGGTATAAGGAGTAAAAAGAGCCTTACGTTCCATCCCACAATCAATTCCCTTACATAACTAAAGAATTTCTAGACTCAACTTCGACCAGTTTGGCTTGGTAATCCTACAGGCAGTCAAGCTCTGATACCAACGCTGTCAGGACCCCGACTCAATGCCACATAGATCTAGCATGTAACACTTCATATCACTTTGCGGCCTCACGCACGGTATTCCCACGGGTGTCGCCTTACCTTTACCCGGGACCGTTTGCGTCTTTTGGCACACGTATATGACAGTGTCGCTAGCATCCATATGATAAGGAGCCCGGGCTGACATGGCTAGTCGTAAACCC
>NW_021303778.1:0-2686 GCF_002162155.2 Triticum dicoccoides
AAAAAAAAAACTCGCCAGATCCGTTGTTTCCGAGCCTTTACTTTTACGGCTGTAAAAGAAAAAAAAATCCTTTCGTTCCAAACCTAGCGCCGCCACAATCTTCTCTCCACGGATATCGCGTTGCTCCTTGGCATGGCTGCCGCCGTCATGCAGATGGTCCAAAGCGTATGCCAAGATCCCACGCCATGCATCCCTCCAGTTTCCCCAGATTTAATTATTTTTAATTCCTGCATGTAGCATGCTTGCACGGGCGCTGACGCCTACAGCAAGCTGATATGCAGCCGTGCCTATGTCACAAGCAACGGAGGCCACAACCAGTTGATCGTGGTAAGCATAGATACGTATGTACATAACAAAATTTCTATTTCTTTATACAGTACAACATATCATCTCTATATTTTTCATGTCCTTTGCTTATTTTTTTCCTTTTTTATGTATTGTGCACCGGAGATCTTGGTCACGATGGTTCAAGATTCAAATTAATGGAGCGAAGATCTTGCCAGTGATTTCATGGTTGTGGTTACGGGATAACTTCGAGTGATTTCATGGTTGTGGTTACGGGATAACTTCGAGAGAGAAATTCCAAGCCAGGTAAGAAGAATAGAGGGTATATTAGTACTCCAATGATACCCACATGTATAAAAATACAGCAACTTATTGTACGTTATTGCTGAGGCATGCATGCTGTAATAGATAAGTTTCAGGTTGCCGCAAGATCTTTGAAGTGCTGCGATGGGAGGTTGTTGACAACATAGGTTAGCGACGTGCCGAGACGGTTTGACGATATGGCTTCGCAGTGTAATGGTAAGAAATCTCTGCATGGACTGTTTACTGTTCCTCTATACGTACATGATTTTTTTTGGCGGGTCTCTATGCATACATGATGTAGCGGCAACAACGGCGGCGCCGGGAGCTAGCGAAGCTTAGATCATACGTACAAGATGTTATGGCAACAACGGCGGCGGGAGGAGGCAGTAAAGTTTAGATCACATGTTCCCGTATGTAGATAAAACCTGTACGCTTAATACAAAGCAAGCAAACTGGATTTGCATGTCTAGAAATCTCACGTGAGAAGCAAGCTAACTGATGGATGCGGTGGTTGTTAGACAAAAAAGATGCTGATTGTTTATCTCCAGCGGGAGTTTGCATGCGAAACACACAACGATGAATGTTCCGTTGAGGCTGTTCCTGCAAGGTTTGCAGGAACCACACATTTACGGAATTGTGCCAAAAAACACTAATTTTTTTCATAATTTTTTGCAAAAAACACTGGTTGCTCGTTTGGACCGTTTTAAGTACGTTTATGACATGGGGGTCCCGCTTTTGTTGACGTGGCGTAACGGTTCGCAGGCGATGACGTTAGACAGACGGTTTTACACCAACACCCTTTTTGAAAAAATGAAAAAGCAATCGGGTCCTTGGCCCTGAAAATAAAAGCAATCAGGACCTTCATCTCCCACCGGCCCGGTGGGATTGCTCCGGTGCACGGCCGGTGTTGCGTCCGCCGACGCCTGCTCGCGCCCGTGCCTTCCTTGCTCGCGTCCGCCGCCAGCTGCTCACGCCCTGCCTTGCCTGCTCGCGTCCGCCGCCGCCTGCTCGCGACCGTGCGCCGCTGCTCGCGCCCGCCGCCGCTGCCTGCACCACAGAGCTCCACGGCTGCTGTAGCTCGCCCAGCCCGGCAGCGGCCCGGTATGTGGTGCATTGCGCTATAAGATCAGCCGCGATGAGCATGGTGATGTCGAGGGCGAGCGCCCCAGGAAGAAGATTCCTGCCAAGGTGATGTGGTATTCTCCTATAATACCATGGTTGAAACGTTTGTTCCAAAACAAAGAGCATGCCAAGGCGATGCGATGGCACAGAGCAGACCATAAGAAAGATGGAAAGTTGAGAGTACCCGCTGACGGGTCGCAGTGGAGAAAAATCGAAAGAAAGTACAGGAAGGAGTTTGCAGATGACGCAAGGAGCGTATGGTTTGGTCTAATCGCAGATGGCATTAATCCTTTTGGCCAGCAACCATAGCACCTGGCCTGTGACTCTATGTTTGTATAACCTTCCTCCTTGGTTGTGCATGAAGCGGAAGTTCATTATGATGCCAGTGCTCATCCAAGGCCCTAAGCAACCCGGCAACGACATTGATGTGTACCTAAGGCCATTAGTTGAAGAACTCTTACAACTGTGGAATGGAACAGGTGTACGTGCGTGGGATGAGCACATGGGGGAAGAATTTGACCTAAAGGCGTTGCTGTTCGTGACCATCAATGATTGGCCAGCTCTCAGTAACCTATCAGGACAGACAAACAAGGGATACCGCGGATGCACGCACTGTTTGGATGATACCGACAGTATATATTTGAATAGTTGTAAGAAGAATGTGTACCTGGGACGTCGTCGATTTCTTCCGAGCAGGCATCCCGTAAGAAAGAAAGGCAAGCATTTCAAAGGTGAGGCGGATCACCGGACGAAGCCTCGCCACCGTACTGGTGCTGATGTACATGATATGGTCAAGGATTTGAAGGTGATATTTGGAAAGGGTCCTGGCGGACAACCTGTTCCAAAGGACGCTGACGGACGCGCACCCATGTGGAAGAAGAAATCTATATTTTGGGACCTGCCATATTGGAAAGACCTAGAGGTCCGCTCCGCAATCGACGTGATGCACGTGACGAAGAATCTTTGCATGACCCTG
>NW_021303779.1:0-981 GCF_002162155.2 Triticum dicoccoides
GGCGGCGGGGGCGGCGAGGGCGACGGCACGGCGGCGCGTCGGCGTCGGCGAGATCGAGCGAGAGACTCTCTCGCGTGAGAAACGTGGAACAAAGTGGCGACGATAACTGATTTTTCGTAAGTGTAGTATATATAGGGGGAGCCTTTAGTACCGGTTTGAGCCACGAACCGGAACTAAAGGCCAATTTTGGCCAGCCCAAGCGGCGGGAAACGAGGACCTTTAGTACCGGTTGGTGGCTCCAACCGGTACTAAAGGCACACATTAGTACCGGTTGGAGCCACCAACCGGTACTAAAGGCCGTGCGCTGCCACCGCGGTGCGCTATGTTTAGTCCCACCTCGCCGAGCGAAGGGCAGCCGCACTGGTTTATAAACCCAGCCGCGGCTGCCCTTTCGAGCTCCTCTTTATATCAGGCTTCTGGGCCTAATTATGGCGCGCTGCCCGGTGAGCCTCCTGGACCGTCTGGGCCTGCATTTGCACACCCGAGGTCTTGTAGGCCCACCGGGCAGTGCCCCAACATTTTTTTAAATTTTTTTCTTTTCTGCATTATTTATTTTCTTCTTTTTATTTTTGAGTAATTTTTTATATAGATATTTCTTTTCTGCATTATTTATATTGTAGGCCCACCGGGCAGCGCCCCAACATTTTTTTATTTTTTTTTCTTTTCTGCATTATATATTTTCTTCTATTTATTTTTGAGTAATTTTTTTATATAGTTATTTCTTTTCTGCTTTATTTTTTTCTTCTATTTATTTCTGAGTAGTTTTTTTGCCGTATTTAGTTTCTTTGTGAATAATTTTGCTTTATATTAGTTTTTTTCTTTTCTGCATTATTTATTTTCTTCTATATATTTTTGAGTAATTTTTTTATATAGTTATTTCTTTTCTGCTTTATTTTCTTCTTCTTTTTCTTATTCTTCTTCTTCTTCTTCCTCTTCTTATTCTTCTTCTCCTTCTCCTTCTACTTCTTCTTCTTCTTCTTC
>NW_021303780.1:0-1391 GCF_002162155.2 Triticum dicoccoides
GCCGGTAACACCTCATATCACTTTGCGGCCTCACGCACGGTATCCCCACGGGTGTCGCCTTACCTTTGCCCGGGACCGTTTGCGCCTTTTGGCTCACGTATATGATAGTGTCGCTAGCATCCATATGATAAGGAGCCCGGGCTGACATGACTAGTCGTAAACCCAAAGTGGCACAGACTTACAGGGACAGGCATCCATGACCCAGCTTCGAACGTGTCGGTCATCAGCAAGTGGGTCCGGGCTGTAGCACTGGGCTAGCAGGACTCCGGTAAACCGGGCTGTAGCGGGCTAACAGGACTCCGGTACTCGAAGCGTGACATTTCCCCGAAGGGACAGACACCGGAACGAAGAAGGACACATGCCGGCCAGCCTAAGTGTTCCAGAGCAGTAGCAAGCTACCATGGCTCAGCGGTAACACTAGGAGACATTTCCCGGTAAGAGAGGCTACTAAAGATAAACAACTAGATAGTCAGATCCCACACATACCAAGCATTTCAATCATATACACAATATGCTTGATATGTGCAAATACAACGAAGCATCACAACATGACTCTATGACACAAGTACTTTATTTAAGGCTCAGGGAGCCATACATAACATACACAAAGGTACGGGTCTCACGACCCAACATACAAGTCATACAGTCATACAAACCAGCAGCGAAAGTAACTTGTCTGAGTACAGACAACTAGTAAAATAAAAGAGGCTTGGAAAGCCTAGCTATACTACGTGGTCCTTCACAAGCTCAGGGTCACCACCTGGGTCTTTAGCCTACTCGTTGATGTCAACGTCTACATAGAACCCATCAGAAGGGGTTGCAGCATCTTCTGTAAAATGTAGATTATAGCAACATGAGTACAAAGGTACTCAGCAAGACTTACATCAGATCCTACATATATGCATATTATGAAGAAGGGTTGGTGGAGTTATTGCAGCAAGCCAGCTTTGACTCTTGGCTAGACTATCCTACGATACTCCAACTTGAAATGGTTTTGCGCACTCGAGTCCACTACTCACCACTTCAATACACTACCGAGGATCCGCCTCCGTCTTCCTACGGAAGAGCCATCGTCGGCACTCACACTTATCTTGAGGCTTTTAGCAGTTTCCATTTACTTGTCTATGAACTGTATAGGCAACCAAGTAGTCCTTTACCGCGGACGCGGCTATTCGAATAGATCATGATAACCCTGCAGGGGTGTACTTCTTCATACATGTTTCCACCACTTAGCGTCTGCACACGATATGTGCTCGGCAGACTTCAAGCGAAAGCCGACGTGGGTGTAGACCACGACCTACCTAAAAACTTAAGCCTCTAGTCCAGGTTTATCGCCTATTCAGGTTCCATCCGCAGGGAGTCCGGCCGAGGTTTCCCATACGGCCCCGAAC
>NW_021303781.1:0-1190 GCF_002162155.2 Triticum dicoccoides
GCGTGACATTTCCCCGAAGGGACAGACACAGGAACGAAGAAGGACACATGCCGGCCAGCCTAAGTGTTCCAGAGCAGTAGCAAGCTACCATGGCTCAGCGGTAACACTAGGAGACATTTCCCGGTAAGAGAGGCTACTAAAGATAAACAACTAGATAGTCAGATCCCACACATACCAAGCATTTCAATCATACACACAATATGCTCGATATGTGCAAATACAACGAAGCATCACAACATGACTCTACGACACAAGTACTTTATTTAAGGCTCAGGGAGCCATACATAACATACACAAAGGTACGGGTCTCACGACCCAACATACAAGTCATACAGTCATACAAACCAGCAGCGAAAGTAACTTGTCTGAGTACAGACAACTAGTAAAATAAAAGAGGCTTGGAAAGCCTAGCTATACTACGTGGTCCTTCACAAGCTCAGGGTCACCACCTGGGTCTTTAGCCTACTCGTTGATGTCAACGTCTACATAGAACCCATCAGAAGGGGTTGCAGCGTCTTCTGTAAAATGTAAATTATAGCAACATGAGTACAAAGGTACTCAGCAAGACTTACATCAGATCCTATATACATGCATATTATCAAGAAGGGTTGGTGGGGTTATTGCAGCAAGCCAGCTTTGACTCTTGGCTAGACTATCCTACGATACTTCAACTTGAAATGGTTTTGCGCACACGAGTCCACTACTCACCACTTCAATACACCACCGAGGATTCACCTCCGTCTTCCTACGGAAGAGCCATCCTCGGCACTCACACTTATCTTGAGGCTTTTAGTAGTTTCCATTTACTTGTCTATGAACTGTATAGGCAACCAAGTAGTCCTTTACCGCGGACGCGGCTATTCGAATAGATCATGATAACCCTG
Source organism: Triticum dicoccoides (assembly GCF_002162155.2). NCBI lineage: Eukaryota > Viridiplantae > Streptophyta > Magnoliopsida > Poales > Poaceae > Triticum > Triticum dicoccoides. The sequence continues at coordinate 885 of NW_021303781.1, forward strand.
CAGGGGTGTACTTCTTCATACATGTTTCCACCACTTAGCGTCTGCACACGACATGTGCTCGGCAGACTTCAAGCGAAAGCCGACGTGGGTGTAGACCACGACCTACCTAAACACTTAAGCCTCTAGTCCAGGTTTATCGCCTATTCAGGTTCCATCCGCAGGGAGTCCGGCCGAGGTTTCCCATACGGCCCCGAACGATGTGAACAGGGTTCCCGAGATACCTAACGGGTATTTGGTACACCCGGCCACGTACCTACCGCATCACAGCCCACCCCTACGGTCAGCGCTGTCCACGGCCTCCAGTAG
>NW_021303782.1:0-1759 GCF_002162155.2 Triticum dicoccoides
GGTTTCATCTATTTACTGTGGCAATGCCAGGTCATGCAAAGGATAAAGGGGTTCAGCTACCGCAGCAAGTAACAAATATGTCGTTGTTGTCCTAATGCAGTAAAAGAGAGCAGGAGCGAGAGAGTGGGATTTTATCGGAATGAACAAGGGGGTTTTGCTTGCCTGGCACTTCTGAAGATAACATTGAGTCTTCATCAGTGTCAACGATCACATCATTGGTATCACGTCTATCGAGAGGGGATAAATACCGGCAACATAGAAGGGAACACAATCAATGCAATGCACAATATGATGCATGATCATGACATGGCAAAATGAATGTGTTTTGGGCTAATGCAACTAGCAACAGATTAAATGAAGTTGGTTTGAATACAAGATTCAAATTCAAACTCCATATGTGATTATTCAAATGCCATTTAATTGATTTGTGCTAAACAGCAGCTATAAGTTGTTCTAACATGCATGAAAGTGGTACAGATGGATTCCTTGAATTTTTCTAATAATTTTGCATATATAATTTATTTAATTTGGAGTTACGGTTAATTTTCTATGATTTATTGAAGTTTAGGGCATTTTCCGAAATTATAAATCATTTCCTAATTTATTTTAATTCCAGAAAGGAATTATTGCGTCAGCATGACCTCATGCTGACCTCAGCAGGTCAACGGGCGCCGTCCAGGTCAAACTGACCTGTGGGACCCATATGTCAGCGTCACAGTTAGTTAACAGGGGGTTATCTGCTTAATTAAAGGATTAGGGGGGTCGGGGCCCACTGGTCAGTGTTAGTGGCTAATTAGGTTTAGTTAATGGCCTGGGGCCCACACGTCAGTGAGAGAGAGGGGAGGGTCAAACCGGGCAGTGGGTTAACCCACGCCGGTCAACGGTCAGCGGTCGCCGGCGTTTAGCCGCCGGCGAGTCCCGACGCGGTGGTGCGCTGCGGGAATGGCCTACAGAGCGCCGTTTGGCGCGCGGAGCATGACTACGGGATGCGGACGCTCGTCCGCATCCAACCAGGGTGGTGGCGCGGCCGGGGAGTGGCCGGAGAGTGGTCGGCGACGAGCTTTAGCGGCGGCCGGAGTTCGGGCGAGGTCGGGGTTGGCGTTAGGGGGCACGGGAGGGGAAGCTGGTGTGTGAGTTAGGTTCCTGGTGAGGTGTGGAGCACGTTGCCGTGCTCGGTAGCTAGCTCCGGTGGCTCTGGCCTTGTCCGCGTCATCACCGGCGGTGAGGAGCTCACGGCCCCGGTGAAAAGGGCGGCTAGCGTGCGGGAACGAGCGCGGGGAGGAGGGGAAATGGAAGAGGAGCTCACAGCGGATCCGGTAGAGGCAACGGCGAGGCCGGGGAGGGGCTGGAGCTCGCGAATCCTCGAAAGTTTGCCGGCGGCCGAAGGTTGGGGACGAGCTCCGGGAAGACGCTACAGGGCTCCCGCGGTCGAATGGGTTGGTGTAGAAGACGCAGAAGGCGATGGCGGTTCCTCTGAACTCATCGGAGAGGCACGGGGTGGACGGTGGCCGCGGTGATGCTCGTCGGCGGCGACGGGTGTGTTCGGTGGCTGCGCGCGAGAGAGCCAGAGGAAGAGAGGAGCTCGGGGAGAGAGTGAGAGGCCTGGGGGGGTGCGTGGCGTCGCGGACGGGGTCCAGGGCGACGAGAGGAAGCAGGAGGTGGCCAGGGGGAAGCAGGAGGTGGCCGAGGCCTCTCGGGCGCGCGCCACGCCTCGCCTCTGTTCGTCCTCCTGGCAAAGGAGGAAGATGACAAGGGGGGG
>NW_021303783.1:0-1180 GCF_002162155.2 Triticum dicoccoides
TCTTTTATTCATGCTATAACTGTATTATCCGGAAATCGTAATACACGTGTGAATACATAGACCACAATATGTCCCTAGTGAGCCTCTAGTTGACTAGCTCGTTGTGATCAACAGATAGTCATGGTTTCCTGGCTATGGACATTGGATGTCGTTGATAACGGGATCACATCATTAGGAGAATGATGTGATGGACAAGACCCAATCCTAAGACTAGCACAAAAGATCGTGTAGTTCATTTGCTAGAGCTTTGCCAATGTCAAGTATCTCTTCCTTCGACCATGAGAGCGTGTAACTCCTGGATACCGTAGGAGTGCTTTGGGTGTATCAAACGTCACAACGTAACTGGGTGACTATAAAGGTGCACTACAGGTATCTCCGAAAGTATCTATTGTTTTATGCGGATCGAGACTGGGATTTGTCACTCCATGTAAACGGAGAGGTATCTTTGGGCCCACTCGGTAGGACATCATCATATGCGCAATGTGACCAAGGAGTTGATCACGGGATGATGTGTTACGGAACGAGTAAAGTGACTTGCCGGTAACGAGATTGAACAAGGTATTGGATACCGACGATCGAATCTCGGGCAAGTAACATACCGATAGACAAAGGGAATTGAATACGGGATTGATTAAGTCCTTGACATCGTGGTTCATCCGATGAGATCATCGTGGAACATGTGGGAGCCATCATGGGTATCCAGATCCTGCTGTTGGTTATTGACCGGAGAACATCTCGGTCATGTCTACATGTCTCCCGAACCCGTAGGGTCTACACACTTAAGGTTCGATGACGCTAGGGTTATAAAGGAAGTTTGTATGTGGTTACCGAATGTTGTTCGGAGTCCCGGATGAGATCCCGGACGTCACGAGGAGTTCCGGAATGGTCCGGAGGTAAAGATTTATATATGGGAAGTCCTATTTTGGCCACCGGAAAATGTTCGGGATTTTTTGGTATTGTACCGGGAAGGTTCTAGAAGGTTCCGGAGTGGGGCCCACCTGCATGGGGGGACCCACATGGACGTGGGTAGTGGGGGCAAGGCCCCACACCCCTGGTCAAGGCGCACCAAGATCCCCCCTTAGAAGGAATAAGATCATATCCCGAAGGGATAAGATCAAGATCCCTAAAAAGGGGGGATAACAATCGGTGGGGAAGGAAATAATGAGATTTCTTTCCTCCC
>NW_021303784.1:0-1243 GCF_002162155.2 Triticum dicoccoides
GCGAGTCTGAAATTCAAAAGGTTTCCCGCTCACGTCGTCCATGTACAACGCTCACCATTTTCTGCTTACATCATCCTTTCTCCAGACCTTTTGGTATACTGTTAGTGTGAGCTCGTACTATTAATCAACTATAATTCATGTCGAAATAAGCAAATACAATGTGAATACCATATACAACATGAGTGGAACCTCGTACTATTCACCGCCGTATTTTGATGATGGCGCCAAAGCCGCACCCAGTGCATACATAGTCCTTGGAGATTTGAACAAACCGGGAGCACTCTAGGTTGAAACAATCGATGCCACGATAAGTGTTCTGACCATATATTAAATTAGAAATACAATTGTTTTCTCTAAGCTCGTGTAAGTCATGATTTTCATATGCATACAACATGCTCATGTTTCAAATATTGGTCGATATGTCTATTCATAATCATGACTAAAATGTAAGGTCTTAGTAATGAGAGTCGATTATTCATTTTACGCAAATTGTGAATTTGGAGAGAGAACTAGAAGCCATGCCACTCCCCGAATGAATAATTTTGGTTTCCCATCATCCTAGTATAAAGTGGAACTTACCTGAAATAGTAGGTTGTAGGTTTATTTTGCCTTTCCCTATTTCCAAATTAATAAATAATGGATGTGGATATAGATCTGATGTCAGATCTGCAGCAGCGCTGGAGTAAACGAATGGTTTGCTATGAGGGATCCCCCGCTCAAACTTTCTCGTTTGAAAGGCACCCCCACCAGCTGGGCCACACGCGCGCGCGCGCACACACACACAGAGAGAGAGAGATCACAATGACATATGCAGTGGTGTCCAAAATAAATTTGCCATGGTGTACAAAAAAGAATTTACAATTGTTTGTTCAGCAAATTTGGCATGTTCCAAAACTAATTTACCATGGTCCAAAAAAATTAATTCGCCATGGTACCAAAAATAATTTTTTCATGGCCACATATATAAAATTTTCATAATAAAGAACAAAAACCTTATACCGTGGATTGTCCAATAAATAGCTATGGTTCAAAAAATGAAATTTACAATGGTTAAAAAAATTAATTTTGCCATGGTTCATAAAGTATATTTTCCATCATCCATAAAGTTCCATGGTCCGTAAAGTATATTTGCCACGGTGCAAAGAAAGAAAGTTGCCAAGTGTGTGGAACAAAATTCATATAGTTGCCATGTGAGCATTATTTTTTCTCTCTAAATTTGCCATGTTTTGAAGAAAAATGTGTT
>NW_021303785.1:0-1452 GCF_002162155.2 Triticum dicoccoides
AAATTCCTTGAACTTTTCAAAGGTCTCAGACTTGTGTTTCATTAAGTAGACATACCCATATCTACTCAAGTCATCTGTGAGGGTGAGAACATAACGATATCCTCCGCGAGCCTCAACGCTCATTGGACCGCACACATCGGTATGTATGATTTCCAACAAGTTGGTTGCTCGCTCCATTGTTCCGGAGAACGGAGTCTTGGTCATTTTACCTAAGAGGCATGGTTCGCACGTGTCAAACGATTCATAATCAAGAGACTCTAAAAGTCCATCGGCATGGAGCTTCTTCATGCGCTTGACACCAATGTGACCAAGGCGGCAGTGCCACAAGTATGTGGGACTATCGTTATCAACTTTAAATCTTTTGGCATCTACACTATGAACATGTGTAATATTACGCTCGAGATTCATTAAGAATAAACCATTGACCATCGGAGCATGACCATAAAACATATCTCTCATATAAATCGAACAACCATTATTCTCAGACTTAAATGAGTATCCATCTCGTATTAAACGAGATCCAGACACAATGTTCATGCTCAAACTTGGCACTAAATAACAATTATTGAGGTTCAAAACTAATCCCATAGGTAAATGTAGAGGCAGCGTGCCGACGGCGATCACATCGACTCTGGAACCATTCCCGACGCGCATCGTCACCTCGTCCTTTGCCAGTCTCCGTTTATTCCGCAGCTCCTGCTGTGAGTTACAAATATGAGCAACGGCACCGGTATCAAATACCCAGGAGTTACTACGAGTACTGGTAAGGTACACATCAATCACATGTATATCAAATATACCTTTGGTGTTGCCGGCCTTCTTATCCGCTAAGTATTTGGGGCAGTTCCGCTTCCAGTGACCCTTCCCCTTGCAATAAAAGCACTCAGTCTCAGGCTTGGGTCCATTCTTTGACTTCTTCCCGGTAACTGGCTTACCAGGCGCGGCAACATCTTTGTCGTCCTTCTTGAAGTTCTTCTTACCCTTGCCGTTCTTGAACTTAGTGGTCTTATTGACCATCAACACTTGACGTTCTTTCTTGATTTCAGCCTCTGCTGACTTCAGCATCGAGAACACTTCAGGAATGGTCTTTTCCATTCCCTGCATGTTGTAGTTCATCACAAAGCTCTTGTAGCTTGGTGGGAGCGACTGGAGGATTCTGTCAATGACCGCCTCATCTGGGAGGTTAATGTTCAGCTGGGTCATACGGTTGTGCAACCCAGACATCTTCAGGATGTGTTCACTGACAGAACTGTTTTCCTCCATCTTACAACTGTAGAACTTGTCGGAGACATCATATCTCTCGACCCGGGCATGAGCTTGAAAAACTAGTTTCAGCTCTTCGAACATCTCATATGCTCCGTGATGCTCAAAACGCTTTTGGAGCCCCGGTTCTAAGCTGTAAAGCATGCCGCACTGAACGAGGGAGTAATCATCAGCGCGAGACTGCCAAGC
>NW_021303786.1:0-931 GCF_002162155.2 Triticum dicoccoides
TTTTGAACAAATTTGATTTTTCCCACCACATCCAAATCACACAAACTTTCTTGAACATGGTGACCCACATGTGCCAATCATGGCTATGAAAGAAAATTTGGAAAAATAATATTTTACAATGCCCCCCTGAGGTATATACCGATGTTTCGACCAGTCAGTCTAGAAGGCATTATAAATTAATAAAAAATTCAAAAAAATATAAAACATTGTAAACCCACTTTTTTTGAGCAATAGATCATGTGTGCCAAAGTTGAGGTCATTTGGAGGTGGTCGAAAAAATGACCGCATTCCAGAGGGGCCATTTGGTCTAACTTAAGCCAGTTTTTGAACAAATGTGATTTTTCCCACCACCTCCAAATCACATAAACTTTTTGAACATGGTGACCCACATGTGCCAATCATGGCTATGAAAGAAAATTTGGAAAAAGAATATTTTACAATGCCCCCCTGAGGTATAGACCGATGTTTCGACCAGTGAGTCTAGAGGGCATTATAAATTAATAAAAAATTAAAAAAATGTAAAACCTTGGAAACCCACCTATCTTGTGCAATAGATCATGTGTGCCAAAGTTTAGGTCATTTGGGGGTGGTCTAAAAAATGACCGCATTCCGGAGGGGCCATTTGGTCTAACTTAAGCCAGTTTTTGAACAAATGTGATTTTTCCCACCACCTCCAAATCACACAAACTTTTTGAACATGGTGACCCACATGTGCCAATCATGGCTATGAAAGAAAATTTGGAAAAAGAATATTTTACAATGCCCCCCTGAGGTATAGACCGATGTTTCGACCAGTCAGTCTAGAGGGCATTATAAATTAATAAAAAAATCAAAAAAATATAAAACCTTGGAAACCCACCTTTGTTTGTGCAATAGATCATGTGTGCCAAAGTTTAGGTAATTTGGAGGTGGTCGAAAAAATGACCGCATT
>NW_021303786.1:3552-4954 GCF_002162155.2 Triticum dicoccoides
ATGGCTATGAAAGAAAATTTGGAAAAAGTATATCTTACAATGCCCCCCTGAGGTATAGACCGATGTTTTGACCACTCAGTATAAAGGGCATTATGAATTAAGAAAAAATTCAAAAAAATATAAAACCTTGGAAACCCACCTTTGTTTGTGCAATAGATCATGTGTGCCAAAGTTTAGGTCATTTGGAGGTGGTCTAAAAAATGACCGCATTCCGGAGGGGCCATTTGGTCTAACTTAAGCCAGTTTTTGAACAAATGTGATTTTTCCCACCACCTCCAAATCACACAAACTTTCTTGAACATGGTGACCCACATGTGCCAATCATGGCTATGAAAGAAAATTTGGAAAAAGAATATTTTACAATGCCCCCCTGAGGTATAGACCAATGTTTCGACCAGTCAGTCTAGAGGGCATTATAAATTAATAAAAAATTCAAAAAAATATAAAACATTGGAAACCCACCTTTGTTTGTCAAATATATCAAGTGTGACAAAATTTAGGACATTTGGAGGTGGGCTAAAAAATGACCGCATTCCGGAGGGGCCACTTGGTCTAACTTAAGCCAGTTTTTGAACAAATGTGATTTTTCCAACCACCTCCAAATCACACAAACTTTCTTGAACATGGTGACCCACATGTGCCAATCATGGCTATGAAAGAAAATTGGGAAAAAGAATATTTTACAATGCCCCCTGAGGTATAGACCATTGTTTTGACCAGTCAGTCTAGAGGGCATTATAAAATAGTAAAAAATTCAAAAAAATATAAAACCTTGGAAACCCACCTTTGTTTGTGCAATAAATCATGTATGCCAAAGTTGAGGTCATTTGGAGGTGGTCGAAAAAATGACCGCATTCCGGAGGGGCCATTTGGTCTTAACTTAAGCCAGTTTTTGAACAAATGTGATTTTTCCCACCACCTCCAAATCACACAAACTATCTTGAACATGGTGACCCACATGTGCCAATCATGGCTATGAAAGGAAATCTGGAAAAATAATATTTTACAATGCCTCCATGAGGTATAGACCGATGTTTTGACCAGTCAGTCTAGAGGGCATTATAAATTAATTAAAAATTCAAAAAAATATAAGACCTTGGAAACCCACCTTTGTTTGTGCAATAGATCATGTGTGCGAAAGTTTAGGTCATTTGGAGGTGGTCGAAAAAATGACCGCATTCCGGAGGGGCCATTTGGTCTACCATAAGCTAGTTTTTGAACAAATGTGATTTTTCCAACCACCTCCAAATCACACAAACTTCCTTGAACATGAAAACCCACATGTGCCAATCATGGCTATGAAAGAAAATTTGGAAAAAGAATATCTTACAATGCCCCCTTGAGGTATAGACCGATGTTTTGACCACTCAGTATAAAGGGCATTATGAATTAAGAAAAAATT
>NW_021303786.1:8377-8983 GCF_002162155.2 Triticum dicoccoides
AAATTTGGAAAAAGAAAATTTTACAATGCCCCCCTGAGGTATATACCGATGTTTCGACCAGTCAGCCTACAGGGCATTATAAATTAATAAAAAATTCAAAAAAAATATAAAACCTTGGAAACCCACCTTTGTTTGTGCAATAGATCATGTGTGCCAAAGTTGAGATCATTTCGAGGTGGTCGAAAAAATGACCGCATTCCGGAGGGGCCATTTGGTCTAACTTAAGCCAGTTTTTGAACAAATGTGATTTTTCCCACCTCCTCCAAATCACACAAACTATCTTGAACATGGTTACCCACATGTGCCAATCATGGCTATGAAAGAAAATTTGGAAAAAGAATATTTTACAATGCCCCCTTGAGGTATAGACCAATGTTTTGACCAGTCAGTCTAGAGGGAATTATGAATTAATAAAAAATTCAAAAAAAATATAAAACATCGGAAACCCACTTTTGTTTATGCAATAGATCATGTGTGCCAAAGTTGAGCTCATTTGGAGGTGGTCGAAAAAATGACCGCATTCTGGAGGGGCCATTTGGTCTAATTTATGCCAGTTTTTGAACAAATGTGATTTTTCCACATGTGCCAATCATGGCTATGAAAGAA
>NW_021303786.1:9074-9621 GCF_002162155.2 Triticum dicoccoides
TGACCGCATTCCGGAGGGGCCATTTAGCCAGTTTTTGAAAAAATGTGATTTTTCCCACCACCTCGAAATCACACAAACTTTCTTGAACAGGGTGACCCACATGTGCCAATCATGGCTATGAAAGAAAATTTGGAAAAAGAATTATTTACAATGCTCCCGTGAGGTATAGACCGATGTTTTGACCGGTCAGTCTAGAGGGCATTATAAATTAATAAAAAATTCAAAAAAATATAAAACCTTTGGAACCCACCTTTGTTTGTGCAATAGATCATGTGTGCCAAAGTTGAAGTCATTTGGAGGTGGTCGAAAAAATGACCGCATTCTGGAGGGGCCATTTGGTCGAACTTAAGCCAGTTTTTGAAAAAAATGTGATTTTTCAACCACCTCTAAATCACACAAACTTTCTTGAACATGGTGACCCATATGTGCCAATCATGGCTATGAAAGAAAATTTGGAAAAAGAATTATTTACAATGCCCCCCTGAGGTATAGACCGATGTTTTGACCGGCTAGTCTAGAGGGCATTATAAATTAATAAAAAATTCAA
>NW_021303787.1:0-1530 GCF_002162155.2 Triticum dicoccoides
CTCATAGAAACTAAGGAACGTGTTTAGAACCATTGGAAACAGAAGCAAATATATTTGAACTATATTCAGTTGAAAAAAGGAGGACGGGTAGCTTCCACAATTTTCTAAAGCTAGCAACATAGAATAGGGTCAGCCACCGCTTGTATGTTACCGCTGAATAAATCTAAAAGTTTTTAATATAGAAGGTTCAAGCACCTTTTCACACATTAGTTTGGCCATATTTAACCAGTACTAATGCAAAGAGCATAGATATTGCGAACCAAATGGAACATGAGATCGCAAGACTGAACCTGCAACCGGACGGCGGCAAGGATGTCGGCGTCCACCCAACAAATCTCTCCATGAATCTTCTGCATCAGCGGCTCAACCACCAAGAACGACGCCTCTGCCAAGCCACACAAAAACATAACCAATGATAAAATCCTGAACAGTGAAGCTCGAAAAGAGCACATTGCAATTACATGTAAACAAAAAATAGATGGAGCTAATATCAATAATTATGCTACATCATGGATTGTCCTAAATACTCCGTGTCAATAATTATGCTACTAACTGATTGGCAACTATTTCTTTTGCTGCATAGTTCAAAAAAAATGGCAGTACAAGCAGATCTTTAGTACTCCAATTTATTTCAGTTTTGACAGCCGGATAAGCCTACAGATCAACATGTGTCAGGAAAACAGAAATTAAACGGATAGAGGATGCAACAAGGGAGGGCGTGGTGAAGGAAGGGGGAGGAGGAAGGAGTGGTGGGGCTACCTGCCTATGGACCCGTCGGCGGCGCCGGGACTGGCAGCGGCAGGGATGGAGGCGCTGCTGCCGGCCAGCCCCATGGCCAGCGGGAAGTGGAGCCGCGTGTGGGGGCGAGGAAGGAGACAGAGAGGAGCCGCCAGAGTCCATCGGAGCCGCGCCGGCGACGAAGCAAGCAGCGGGAAAGAGGAACCCGCGTCTCCCTCCTCACCTGCTCTGCTCGGTTGCGCCATGGCCGACCTTGCGGTCGGCTCCTCGGTGATCTGGACGCGCCACCTAACCTGCCCGGCCACGGTGGCCCTTCCTGTCCTGGCTCGTGATGAGGGGAGGAGGAGAGGAGAGGGCGGGAGCGCTCCTCTTGCCGTGTGCAGGCGAGGACGACCGCGACGACACCGGGGAAGTGGACGGAGGCGGTCCGGCAGGCTGGGTGAAGTAGACGATGGCAACGGCGGGAGCTGCTAGGGTTCTGGGAGCAGAGAGGTGGGAGAGGGAGGTGGAGGCGAGGTGTGCCAGCCGGGATCCCGATCCAACTCCAGCCGGCCAGCCCTATCGTCGCCGGCGAGACCACCCCACCCCAGGGCGCCTACCTCCTCCTATCCTCCCTCCGCATCTTCTCTTCTGCAGGGACGCATCAATGGGGATCGAGAGATCGGGGAAACGAGCAGCCGGCCGCCGGAGGCGAGGCCCACCCCCACCATCGAAACCCTAGCAGGGGAAATCGATGGGGGTGACCGCATGAGGCGAGGAAGACCGCATGAGGCGAGGAAAAGTAGATCGACG
>NW_021303788.1:0-1288 GCF_002162155.2 Triticum dicoccoides
TTTGTGTTTCGTGCTAACAAGCTATGCATTCCAGCTAGCTCCGTTCGTCTTTTGTTGTTGCAGGAGGCGCATGGAGGAGGATTAATGGGACACTTTGGCGTGAAGAAGACGGAGGACGTACTTGCTACACATTTCTTTTGGCCAAAGATGAGACGGGATGTTGAGCGTTTTATTGCTCGCTGCACTACATGTCAAAAAGCTAAGTCACGACTCAATCCTCATGGTTTATATATGCCTTTGCCTGTACCTAGTGTTCCTTGGGAGGATATATCTATGGACTTTGTTTTAGGTTTACCTCGAACAAAGAAGGGGAGGGATAGCATATTTGTTGTCGTGGATAGATTCTCGAAAATGGCACACTTTATACCATGTCATAAAAGCGATGATGCTGTGAATGTTGCTGATTTGTTCTTTCGTGAAATTATTCGCTTTCATGGTGTGCCAAATACTATTGTTTCAGATCGTGATACTAAATTTCTTAGCCACTTTTGGAGATGTTTATGGGCTAAGTTGGGGACTAAACTGCTTTTTAGTACTACTTGTCACCCCCAAACTGATGGACAAACTGAAGTAGTCAATAGAACATTGTCTACTATGCTTAGGGCTGTTTTGAAGAATAATAAGAAAATGTGGGAGGAATGCTTGCCTCATATTGAATTTGCTTATAATCGTTCATTGCATTCTACTACTAAGATGTGCCCTTTTGAAGTTGTGTATGGTTTCCTACCTCGTGCACCTATTGATTTGTTGCCTCTTCCATCTTCGGAGAGGGTTAATTTTGATGCTAAACAACGTGCTGAATTGATTTTAAAAATGCATGAGTTAACTAAGGAAAACATTGAGCGTATGAATGCTAAATATAAACTTGCTGGAGATAACGGTAGAAAACATGTTGTGTTTGCACCTGGAGATCTTGTTTGGTTACATTTGCGTAAGGATAGATTTCCTGATTTGCGCAAATCAAAGTTAATGCCACGTGCTGATGGTCCCTTTAAGGTGTTAGAGAAAATAAATGATAATGCATATAAACTTGAGCTGCCTGCAGATTTTGGGGTTAGTCCCACTTTTAACATTGCAGATTTGAAGCCTTATTTGGGTGAGGAAGATGAACTTCCGTCGAGGACGACTTCATTTCAAGAAGGGGAGGATGATGAGGACATCAATACAATTGTTACACCCACAGCCCCTGCTGCTATACATACTGGACCAATTACTAGAGCTCGTGCACGCCAACTAAATTACCAGGTACTTTCGTTTCTTGGTAATGATTCTAATGTTCATGAGAATA
>NW_021303789.1:0-2557 GCF_002162155.2 Triticum dicoccoides
AGACTAACTCAGATTTCTCCCCCTTTGTCATCAAATGACCAAAAGGATTGAAACTGAGGACTAACGCCCCTGAAGAATTTCAAGTTTATGGAGGAGCGCCAGCATTGTCGGGGTTGTTTGTTGTAGCAGGGCCTGCCACAGTGTCGTCCAAATCTTCATACTCATCAGTGTCACGCGATGAAGAATACGAGCTGGCCACCAGTGGAGGAACTTTGACCCTCTTGAATTTCTTCGGAGGAGGTGCAGACCAGTCAAATTCTTCCTTGAGACCCATAGTCTTCAGTTCTTCAGCGCTATAGACATGAGTGAGGACAGCCCAGGTGCGGTTGAAGGTTTCATGAAGGTAGTATTGGTTCTTCTTCACGGCATTGTGTGTTGAGGTCATATTGTGAAGAAGTGCACCAAACTGACGCTTTACCCATTTGTGATTGCGATCAACCTTCTGATGAAGACTGAGGAGTAACTCACGGTCAGTCATCACCCTGGGTGCTGTGGCTTGAGGATTTTGCTTGGCTGAGGTAGACAGTCCGAGGCACATAGAGTAGTTCCTTGACGAGGAATTTGGTTCGTGGGACCTGCCCAGGCTTCAAAGGCTTCATGAGCACTTGCATATAGTGATTTGTCAGTTCAGGGTCACTGTAGGTGCAACGTGCACTGTCATGGGGAGGATCTAGAGGAAGGACACGAAGCAATTCAGTTGCCGGTGCCTTGTAGTGAGTGTTTTCAGTCATCCAATCCAACACCCATGAGTTGACATCTTCAGCGTCTCCAGTGATATGCAGTGTCACGTAGAACTGAAGAATGAGTTCTTCATTCCAATCGCAAATGTCCGTGCAGAAATTTAGTAATCCTGCATCGTGAAGAACACTGAGGACTGGCTCGAAGCATGGCAGAGATTCCATGTCCACGTGAGGAATATGTTCATGATCGAAGATTTTGTCTTTGTCAAACAGCACTGAGGAATAGAAGTTGGCTTGACTAGCAGTCCAGAAACGCCTCTTCCTTATGCGAGCAGAGTCATAGGGGTTGTAGTCAGTGAAGAATACATGCTCGGAAAAGAAGTCTTCAGCCTTGAACTTCTGTTTGCTTGAGAACGGATTCTTCGGCTTTGGCAGAGGGGTGTCAGTGAGTTGCATCACCACCTCAGGAATCACGAGCTCAGGTTCTTCAGGCTAAGGAATTTCTGGTTCCTCTTCTTGTGCAACCTGAGTATCAGCAGCAGCAGGTTCTTCAACACTACTGGCTGGAATTTCTTCATGAACAGAGGGAGTGGGTTGAGTTTCTTCAGAGCCCAGTTGGAATGTTGTTGCAGGGGACAGAGGAATCTGTTGGATAGGGGTGAAGAGAGGAGTATTGGGATGCTGACTTTCCCAAAAGTCATCATTCATCACAGGTGTGGTGCATCCTATATCCACATCTTCATCTTCAATTTCCTCAACACCAGCCTCTTCAGCTGTGAACTGAGGCATAGGTGAGGAAATGACTGGCGTTGAAGGGATTGCATCCACTTCAATTTCTTCATCAATCTGCTCTGACGAAGCGGCAGAATGATTTTCCTCATCAGATCCGCTTGGGATCACATAGTCTTCTCCAAAAGGAACAAGGTCCTTTGATGGCATGGAGGAAATTGGAACAGCATCAATTGGATTTTCAAGTGGGCTGGTCATTGGCTTCATTTTCTTCGCAGCCGAAGAATTTGACGTAGCTGATGCCTTCCTTTTCTTCACCGCAGCTCGCTCTGCAGCCTTGGTCTTCTTCACATCATAGGCAGATGGAAGAATTGGAGTTGGTGTAGGCGCGGGAGGAGCTGAGGAATCTGGTTGATTTTCTTCAGGAGCAACTGATGCAGTTGCCCTGATCTCTTCAGTTTCTTCAGGCGCACCACTAGTGGATGCCCTGGCAATTTCTTCAGCGGCTGGAATTTCTTCACCAGCCCTGGAACTAGCATTTTCTTCAGCAGGCTGAAAGTCATCAGCGGTGCTGGCATGTTCTTCAGCAGGCTGAGCAGAGTCTACAGCCTGAGGGTTTTCTTGTTGCGTTGGGGCTGCAACATTTGTGAATTTCTTCGTCAAATTGACGAATCTCACTTTAGCTCCTTGCTAATCAGCATAGTAGGCATCAAAGTCTTTGATGAGGGCTTGAATTTCAGACTGAGCCTGGAGAAGTTCCTCAGGTGTCATTCTGACAACATTTTTCTTCAGAAGCTTCTCCTTTCTGTATTGCACTTTCTTGATCTCTCTTGCCTTTTCAAACTTCCATTTCTCTTGAGTGATGAAATGGGTCAGCATGTGACTTTGACCAGGAGTCAGATGAAAATCAGGCATAGGGGTGTTAGGATCCTTGTGCCAGAGATCAATGTAGTCGAGGATTTTCCTCGGATCCAAAAGCAGTGGCACAGATGTGCCTTTGGCTCTAGCGGCCTTCACCTATCTGTCTCTGATGATTTCTGCAAGTTCATCATCAGAAGCTTCATCATCAGAAGGCACATGGAATGCGACCTGTTTCTTCTTTGGACTTGGCCGAGGACCGCGTCCAGCTGTTGCTTTAGTCTTCAACG
>NW_021303790.1:0-1103 GCF_002162155.2 Triticum dicoccoides
CCGTTGGCGGTGCGTCGACATTAGCCGAGCTCGACGCCATCATCACGGTAACTAATTAAGCCTCTCTCGGCCGAGGACTTCATCTCCTTGCCTTTGACTGGGCATCCCTGACGCCCTACATGTTTTCGCAGGGCGCCGCCGACGTTCCGTGCACTCTCCTCCACTTCGTGAACAACGAGTTGGTCGATGTCGCCAAGGGCAAAATCGTTCAACCGGGCAACCCCTTGTTCCACGGTACCCAGATGCCACCCAACTTGTTTAGGGTTCAACTGGTTCGGGTGCTGCCAGGCTGCGACGACTTGTTACCTCCGATTCAACCCGTCGGGGCCGACGATGAAGACGTGATGACCCTCAGCGCCTGCCTGAGCTGGCCCCTGCTTTGGCCGAAGAGCCAGATTCGTTTGGGGGTGGGGGACACCACCCCAAAGACAACACCGCCAGTCGTGCCGGCGCCAAGTCGGCCCCATGGCAAGACCGCCGTAACGGTGCCGGACATCCCTATGCCACTGGATCCAAACATGCATATGGCACAGGATCAGAACGACGATGACGACGACGATGATACATTTGGCAACGTCGATCAGTACTTTGCCGATCATGGGTACGATGGCGACTTCATGGGGCCTCCTTCTCAAGAACCAAACCCAACAAAAGACGTGTGCGATCTAGCTGGTACCGCGGAGAAGCCAAGTTGCAACAGGCGCCGTCTGGCGTTCAGCTCTCAGGAGACGCCTCCAGCTGCCGACTTCACCGAGCCTCAGATAGGCGAGGTGTGAAATATTATCAGCCCCAACACACTCAAGAAGGCGGTCTGTGAGCAGAACTCGGTCCCATTACAGGAGAAGAAGAAGGCACGCAAAAGAAAGACTAAGAAGGGTGCGAGCCAGCCGGCACCGAGTACGATCCGTGCTCAGGACGGGCCACCTTCACCGCAGGATATCTCGAGGAGGGTGCATGTGGCGGGTAGGGCGATGCTACCGACAAATATGCTCAATGCTGCAACCGGTGCTATGCGGAGTCTGCATGACAGTGTTCTTTCTTTGGAGAAGCGGCGTCTCAGGGAGAAGGATGTGGCATACCCAGTTTTCGCGGCCAAGGTGCCA
>NW_021303791.1:0-1141 GCF_002162155.2 Triticum dicoccoides
CCTAACACACCTGCCCGGAGGGCCTATTGTTATAGTTCTTCCTTTTAGCAGTGTTAGTCATTCTTCCGTGAGGAAATTGGAAGACTTATTCTATAAGTTGTTCCTGATGGATCCTTTGTGTTCCCAAAGTCTGATCTTCACCTAATGACCATGTCAATGCTATCTCGAAGCATGCCTGTGGTACTCCGATTTTCAATAAGAACATTCGAAGCCCAATGCTAAATGTTTCTTGCTCAATTATCCAAGCACCGTTGTATGGGTAATGTCATGAAATTTCTCTCCCCTACCTAAGGAGTTTTCTACATAATATCCTGTCATGGATATCATGCTCTGCTTGTCCTTGGGAAGGATATACCCCTGATATACGTGTTTAAGCACATTTTCCTTCCCGTTGTTTTGTTCAAACTTTCTTGTAAACTACCTAATCGAGCAGTGGTAATTCTCCTGCTTATGTAAACACCTCGGTGTACAACTCTGTCAGTAAGACCCTGTTGAAATTGTCGATAGCATTCCGGTCACCACCGATGGACGAGAACTTTGCCTATTGGTCCGCCTCGTGCAACGAGAAGGAAAATGGTTCTCTTCGTCCCTCGCCCTTGGTACCAACATTGTTGTCGACATAACTGATAGGCTACCCTCTGACATGTCTTGCTATCATGACCGTGCAAGATGTCAACGTCCTTCCTAACCCACATGGTGGGCCCATAACCCACAGTTCCACAGGATCGAAACCTGACTCTCCTGTACACCCCCTGTTCCCAAAGTTATTCCTCTCGCGTGGACTCGTATGTAATTCATGAGCCACCTTCCGATGAGATCACCAATTCTGGCATCGGAAACAATAATTATTCCGTTGCTTGGAACCCCTTTCACCTTATGTCTAGGCATTGAACGATTGCCTAGGCGCTTGAAACTTCTATTTTGCACCTTCTTACCTTGCTCTCGATATTGTCTTAAATTTCAATTCGAGAGTTACTTTCTACCACCTTCCTCGTTGTTGTCTACCAGATAGTCTACCCTGCAGAGGTCCATTCTTCCGATATACCCCCTTAATCTCTCGTTAGTATGATGAAGACTCCGAAGGAAGGATGGCCACTTCATCATGATGACCTAAAGCAGAAAAATGGATACATCAACAAAA
>NW_021303792.1:0-801 GCF_002162155.2 Triticum dicoccoides
GGAGTATCAGGGTTTCGGACGAGAACTCATCTGTTACACGGGCACGTCAATGTTTTTTAAACTTATTTGAACTCTGGACTTCTTTTTTGTTCAGTACGCAGCATTCAAAGTGACATCATCAATTTCCAACATGATCTGACATCATTTGTTGTTTTGCAGTCATTTACCTAATTGTTAGAGAGCTAAATGACCGTGAAATTGAAAATCACTACAAAATGAACTGTTAAAATGTTGAAACTTGGCATGGTATCATCATTTCACCCGCATAGCATGTGCGAAAGAGTAGAGAGGGTCACGGCAAAAACTGGACGCACTTCGTGTACAAACTGGACAATCTCTTTCGGAGTATCAGAGTTTCGGACGAGAACTCATCTGCTGCACGGGCACTTCAATGTTTTTTAAACTTATTTGAACTCCGGACTTCTTTTGTGTTCAGTATGCAGCATTCAAAGCGACGTCATCAATTTCCAACATGTTCTGACACCATTTGTTGTTTTTCGGTCATTTACCTAATTGTTTGGAGAGCTAAATGACCGTGAAATTGAAAATCACTACAAAATGAACTCTGAAAATGTTGAAACTTGGCATGGTATCATCATTTCACCCGCATAGCATGTGCGAAAGAGTAGAGAGGGTCACGGCAAAAACTGGACGCACTTCATGTACAAAACTGGACAAACTCTTTCGGAGTAACAGGGTTTCAGACGAGAACTCATCTGTTACGCGGGCACTTCAATGTTTTTTAAACTTATTTGAACTCCCGACTTCTTTTGTGTTCAGTATGCAACATTCAAAGCGACG
>NW_021303793.1:0-1245 GCF_002162155.2 Triticum dicoccoides
TCCATATGATAAGGAGCCCGGGCTGACATGGCTAGTCGTAAACCCAAAGTGGCACAGACTTACAGGGACAGGCATCCATGACCCAGCATCCGAACGTGTCGGTCATCAGCGAGTGAATCCAGGCTGTAGCACTGGGCTAACAGGACTCCGGTGAACCGGGCTGTAGCAGGCTAACAGGACTCCGGTATTCATCGCGTGACATTTCCCCGAAGGGACAGACACAGGAACGAAGAAGGACACATGCCGGCCAGCCTAAGTGTTCCGGAGCAGTAGCAAGCTACCATGGCTCGGTGAAACACTAGGAGACATTTCCCCGTAAGAGAGGCTACTAAAGATAAACAACTAGATGGTCAGATCCCACACATACCAAGCATTTCAATAGCATACACACAATATGCTCGATATGTGCAAATACAACATGGCATCACAACATGACTCTACGACTCAAGTAATTTATTCATTAGGCTCCGAGGAGCGAGATATTACAAACATGGGTCTCACGACCCAACAATCAGAGCATACAAGTCAAAGCACAAGCGGAAGCTATCATGTCTGAGTACAGACATCTATAAATGAAAAAGGCTGAGAAGCCTGACTATATATCAAATCCTGCCGAGGGCACAAGATCGTAGCTGAGGTAACAAGCTAAACGTCGAAGTCCACGCGAAACTACTAGTGAGACCGAAGTCTCTCTGCAAAAACATAAAATAGGAAAACGTGAGTACAAATGTACCCAGCAAGACTTACATCAGAACTAACTACATATGCATCATTATCAACAAAGGGGATGGTGGGGTTTAACTGCAGCAAGCCAGCTTTGACTCGGTGGCTATCCTGAACTACGACTGCAATGTAACTCTTTTGAGGTGGCGCACACGAGTCCACATATTCACCATATCAATACACCACTATGGATCCGCTCCCGTCTTCCTACGAGAACGCCATCCATAGCACTCACGCTTATCTTGCGCATTTTAAAGTATCCACTTTCACTTGTCTATGAACTGATATAAGCAACCCAGAAGTCCTTTTCCGCGGACACGGCTATTCGAATAGATGATATTAACCCTGCAGGGGTGTACTTCTTCATACATGTTTCCACCACTTAGCGTCTGCACACGACATGTGCTCGGCAGACTTCAAGCGAAAGCCGACGTGGGTGTAGACCACGACCTACCTAAACACCTAAGTCTCTAGTCCAGGTTTATCGCCTATTCGGGTTCCATCCATGAGGAGATCCGGCCG
>NW_021303794.1:0-1815 GCF_002162155.2 Triticum dicoccoides
CTTTACCGACTGATGAAGAAGTCAGATAAGTTCGAGTGGACTCCTGAAGATGATGTAGCATTTGCAGAGCTCTAAGCCCTGCTTTCCACCTAGCTGGTGCTTGCTGCTCCAATCAGCAAAGAGCCTTTACTGCTTTACATTGCAGCCACTGGACAAGTCGTCAGTATAGTACTTACGGTCAAATGGGAAGAAGAAGGAAAAGCTTACAAAGTTCAGCGCCCAGTATACTATGTCTCTGTAGTTTTGACTCCATCAAAGCAAAGATATCCACATTATCAGAATCTTGTTTATGGGATTTATATGACCACGAAGAAGGTTGCACATTACTTCTCTGATCACTCCATTACAGTCGTCAGTGACGCCCCATTATCAGAGATTCTGAACAATAGAGATGCAACTGGTCGAGTGGCAAAGTGGGTGATTGAAGTCCTTCCATTAGATATCAAGTTCGAGGCAAAGAAAGCTATCAAGTCCCAAGCAATAGCAGATTTCCTCGCCGTGCGGATTGAACAACAACTGCCGACTCAAGTTCACTCGGAGCACTGGACCATGTTCTTTGATGGTTCCAAGTGCTGAATGGTTCCGGTGCTGGGGTGGTACTGGTATCCCCCTGAGGAGACAAGCTCAGATATGTCCTCCAGATTCACTTTGATTCCTCCAATAACGAAGCAGAATATGAAGCACTCTTGTATGGGTTGCGTATGGCCATTTCACTCGGCGTCCGTCACCTCATGGTCTATGGCGACTCAGATTTGGTAGTCAATCAAGTTATGAAGGAGCGGGACGTCAGAAGCCCAGCCATGACTGGTTACTTCAACACGGTGAGGAAGTTGGAAAAGAAGTTTGAGGGGTTAGAGCTCCATCATGTACCCCGACTGAAAAATCAAGCAGCAGATGATTTAGCAAAGATAGGCTTCAAGAGAGAAGCTATTCCCAGCAATGTGTTCCTGGTGCATACTCATGCACCTTCAGTTCAAGAAGATACCTTTGCTGAAGAGCCCCCGTAGCCTAGGAGTGCCACAGATCCGACTGAAGTCGAGGTCCCAGCCGTGGTCGACTTAATCATGGAGGTGTTGGTCATCACTCCCGACTGGACAGTGCCATACATTGCATATATCCTTAGGAAAGAGCTCCCAGAGGATGAAGAAGAGGCTCGACAGATCGTCCATCGATCCAAGGCCTTTACTGTAATAAGAGGTCAACTGTTCAGAGAAAGTGCAACTGGGGTCAGCCAGAAATGCATAACACTAGAAGAAGGACAAGTGATCCTCCACAACATCCATTCGGGGATCTATGGTCACCATGCGTCCTTGATGATAACATCGAGTGGGATTCACCGGGGGTGATTCCTCGGGTTTTCCCCTTGGTGTTAGACACACAGTTACTATGGTTACTATGACTTTACACTGAGCCATGTTACTAAAGACGGGTCGACCCTGAGGGGTACCCGCGCGAGCTTAATTGCGAGTGATGTGGAGTCGGGTTGACCTGGAAGGTGCCCGCGAGATACTTACGAGGCGTGGCCGGGCATTCTTAGCCCTTACCGCAAGTACTCGAGATGGGGCGACGGGGTCACATCGATCGTGAGTCTCTGCTCATTACCGCGCGTTCCTAATCCACTACGATTTGGATATTTGATCCGAGGGGCCTCTGGCCTAATAGCACTAACCATCACGTGGGCATAGTATGGGCGTTCTGCGTTGTATACATCAGCTGAAGCTTAATAGACGCCAGCGACTGAGCGGCGCGCGCCGGGTTGGACTGCGTAAGCTCCTGCCTTGTTGAAGGAGGTAGCTAGGTCTGCTCACCAGTCGC
>NW_021303795.1:0-1329 GCF_002162155.2 Triticum dicoccoides
TCATCTTCGGTGATCGAAGGATTTTTCTCCTTGATCTTCTCATAACTCTCACCTTTCTCGATCATTCTCTTCACATTGCTTTTCCAAGTAGACAGGGCCTTGCTCATCTTCGTGAGGGCAGCATTGTTCACTTTATTCCCTTTGAGGCTTGTGTTTTCGAATTCAGCGGGGAACTTGTATCGTTCGTGCAGCTTCGTGAAGAGGAGGTGGCGCAAATTCCCCCGGTCAGGATGCCTCAGGTTCTCGGTGTTGATCGAGACGGTGCTCCGGACAATGCACCCGAGCTGAAGCGAGTACCCCTTGACTATTCGTTCGGGCGCCGTTGGATTCCCGTTGGAGTCCACTTCAGTAACTTCCTCCTTGAGGGTGCGGAGCACGATCGGGCGCCGGTCCTTCCGTTGCCTCTTCGGCTGGCTGCTATCTGTGCGTGCGCCGCCATCATAAGTGGTGGCATCCTCGGCGGCACCATCAGTGGTGGCATCAGTGTGGTCATCCTCGGCGGCACCATCCGTGGTCTCAGGATCGGTGGGGAAGGCGGCGGCCTCATACAAGTGAGGTTGTTCCTCCATCTCCTGGGACAGCTCCCAGAATGCCTTGCCGCCCGAACCCCCGGCCTCATCGTTGTGGGCCATGTTTCTCTCTAAATAGAAACAAAGTTTGGTCAAAAAGTTGGTTATTGTCAAGGAACAAGATCATGGTCTCATCATTTAGGGTTTGTCGACACCGAGGCATCCTAAAATCTAAGCTTTTATCATTGAGGGTTTTTCGACGCCAAGGCACCCTAAAAGCCTAACTTTTCATCATTTCGGTTTTTATCCACACCGAGGCACCCTAAAAGCCATGCATTAGTCACAAGTACGCCGGGGCACATGATCCTACTTAATTAACTACTAAGATACCCCGGCCCATGCATTAGTCACAAGTACCCCATATGTCCTATTTTTAGCAAAGTCATGCTAAAATTCACGGAAAATTTCAGCATGACCTTTGCTGAAAATAGGACATATGGAGTACCCGAATTTGCCGGAACGGAAGTTAATCGACATTCCGGCAAACTCAAGGGCCTCTCGGGGTACCTGCAAAATCATCACGACACGATGGTCGGAGACAAAACCCAGCAAACTAGCAAAATCATCACAAATTGTTTTCTGTTAAAGATGATCATCATCTTTACAAGTCTTTCTCAATGTGATCACAAGTAATTCAGAGGCATCACAAGTAATTCAGAGCATCACAAGGCATTAGTAGTTCAGTACATGAACAAGTTTTACAAACCCATATAAGAACAAGTGAATTCTAGTCCCATTGACACTCCTGGTTTTCTACAAA
>NW_021303796.1:0-9089 GCF_002162155.2 Triticum dicoccoides
TTTTAACATTGCAGATTTGAAGCCTTATTTGGGTGAGGAAGATGAGTTTCCGTCGAGGACGACTTCATTTCAAGAAGGGGAGGATGATGAGGACATCAATACCATTGTTACACCCACAGCCCCTACTGCTACATATACGGGACCAATTACTAGAGCTCGCGCACGCCAATTAAATTATCAGGTACTTTCGTTTCTTGGTAATGATTCTAATGTTCATGAGAATATGATGCTGCCTAAATTGGATACATTTGTTTTGCTTACAAATGAAGGGCCTAGCTTGGAGAAGGATGAACATTGGAGCAAGAACAAGCATGGAGATGATGCCATGCGCAAGGGGAACAAGAACGAAGTTACAAGTGATGATTTCAGGACTTTGAAGCCACCATAATGGGTGCATGAAGCCTTGGACGAAATATACAAGATGCCACTTCATAAAATTCGTCCCGAGGCTATTATAGGTGCTGCGTCACCTTTTTATTGGGCTAGGCCCATGTAATTTCGAAATACATAAGTATAGGCTATTTTTCGAGTCCGTATGTGTGGGGAAACAAGAGATAGGGTTGATTTCGGACCCCTCCACCAAGGGCCACGAAATTCCCCCTCTCTTCCTCCATATATACAGCCCTTAGGGCACCGTTTAGACTTTGGGTTTTGTTTAGATTAAAAGTTCGCCATAGCTGCAACTTCGCGTACTTCGTTTGTGTTCAACGACCCGACAAAGGCGTCACAGAACCCCACCTTGATCAATAAAGCTTTCATCTTATATTCGCAATATCCAGATTGCAATCTCAGTTTCTTGCTTGTTCTTCGTTTGCTCGCAGGAAACAGACCCTCGTGGTCAGGTTGATCGTGCTCCGGCGTGGTCAATAACCTCTCGGAGTTGGTTTAGCGATTGCTAAGGCGCGACGTCCTCGCACGTTCGTAGTCGGATCGTCAAAGTCGACTGCCACCAAAGCGATATCCATCATCTCATCGAAAGATGGGACACCTTTGCCTCTATCAGGATATGAGTCCGCTAGTCACTATGATGAGGAGACATTGGATCTTATTACACGTGAAGAATATGGTGGAGATGATTCTGATCATGAGACGCAATACATGGCTCCTGAAGACGCTGACAGGTATGAATGTTTAGTTGCTCTACGTGATTTGAGTGTGCAGGTCACACAAGCTGAGCAAAATCAGAGGCACAATTTGTTCCATACCAAGGGAGTTGTGAAGGAACGTTCTGTGCGCGTCATAATAGACGGAGGGAGCTGCAACAACCTGGCTAGCATGGAGATGGTGGAGAAGCTTTCTCTCACCGCAAGACCACATCCACATCCTTACTACATCCAATGGTTCAACAACAGCGGCAAGGTTAAGGTAACACGTACTGTTCGTGTGCATTTTAGTATCTCTACATATGCTGATTATGTTGATTGTGATGTGGTACCTATGCAAGCATGTTCCTTATTACTTGGTAGACCATGGCAATTTGATAAAAATTCTGTACACCATGGTAGAAACAATCACTATACTCTTGTTCATAAGGATAAAAAAATTACTTTGCTTCCTATGACTCCTGATTCCATTTTGAAAGATGATATTAATAGAGCTAATAAAGCAAAACAAGAGAAGAATAAGAGTGAAAATCAGATTGTGGCAAAAGAATTTGAGCAACAATGAAGCCTACTAATAAACCATCTAGTGTTGCTTCTGAAATTAAATTGAAAAGTGCATGTTTATTTGCCACCAAATCTGATATTGATGAGCTAGATTTTAGCAAATCTGTTTGCTATGCTTTTGTGTGCAAAGAGGCATTATTTTCATTCGAGGACGTGCCTTCCTCTTTGCCTCCTGCTGTCACTAACATTTTGCAGGAGTTCGCTGACGTCTTTCCACAAGACGTGCCACCGGGATTACCGCCTATTCGAGGGATTGAGCATCAGATTGACTTAATTCCCGGTGCTTCACTGCCAAACCGTGCACCATACCGTACCAATCCAGAGGAGACGAAGGAGATTATGCGTCAAGTACAAGAGCTGCTCGACAAAGGTTATATACGCGAATCCCTTAGTCCTTGTGCTGTTCCTATTATTCTAGTGCCGAAAAAGGATGGTACATCACGTATGTGTGTTGATTGTAGAGGCATTAATAATATTACTATTCGTTATCGTCATCCTATTCCTAGGCTAGATGATATGCTTGATGAATTGAGTGGCTCTACAATATTCTCCAAACTTGATTTGCGTAGTGGATACCATCAAATTCGTATGAAATTGGGAGATGAATGGAAAACAGCATTTAAAACTAAGTTTGGATTATATGAGTGGTTAGTCATGCCTTTTGGGTTAACTAATGCGCCTAGTACTTTCATGAGACTAATGAACGAAGTTTTACGTGCTTTCATTGGACGATTTGTGGTAGTCTATTTTGATGATATACTGATTTATAGCAGATCTTTGGAAGAACATTTGGAACATTTACGTGCTGTTTTTATTGCTCTACGTGATGCACGTTTGTTTGGTAACCTTGGGAAGTGCACCTTTTGCACCGACCGAGTATCTTTTCTTGGCTATGTTGTTACTCCACAGGGAATTGAAGTTGACAAAGCCAAGATTGAAGCTATTGAGAGTTGACCGCAGCCCAAAACGGTCACACAAGTGAGGAGTTTTCTTGGCCTCGCTGGATTTTATAGGCGTTTTGTGAGAGATTTCAGCACCATTGCTGCACCTCTCAACGAGCTTACAAAGAAGGATGTGCCTTTTGTTTGGGGTACCGCACAGGAAGAAGCCTTCACGGTATTGAAAGATAAGTTGACACATGCTCCTTCACTCCAACTTCCTGATTTTAATAAGACTTTTGAGCTTGAATGTGATGCTAGTGGAATTGGATTAGGAGGTGTGTTATTACAAGATGGCAAACCTGTTGCATACTTTTCTGAAAAATTGAGTGGGCCTAGTCTGAATTATTCTACTTACGATAAAGAATTATTCGCTTGCATGGTGTGCCAAATACTATTGTTTCAGATCGTGATACTAAATTTCTTAGCCACTTTTGGAGATGTTTATGGGCCAAGTTGGGGACTAAACTGCTTTTTAGTACTACTTGTCACCCCCAAACTGATGGACAAACTGAAGTAGTCAATAGAACATTGTCTACTATGCTTAGGGCTGTTTTGAAGAATAATAAGAAAATGTGGGAGGAATGCTTGCCTCATATTGAATTTGCTTATAATCGTTCATTGCATTCTACTACTAAGATGTGCCCTTTTGAAGTTGTGTATGGTTTCCTACCTCGTGCACCTATTGATTTGTTGCCTCTTCCATCTTCGGAGAAGGTTAATTTTGATGCTAAACAACGTGCTGAATTGATTTTAAAAATGCATGAGTTAACTAAGGAAAACATTGAGCGTATGAATGCTAAATATAAACTTGCTGGAGATAAGGGTAGAAAACATGTTGTGTTTGCACCTGGAGATCTTGTTTGGTTACATTTGCGTAAGGATAGATTTCCTGATTTGTGCAAATCAAAGCTAATGCCACGTGCTGATGGTCCCTTTAAGGTGTTAGAGAAAATAAATGATAATGCATATAAACTTGAGGTGCCTGCAGATTTTGGGGTTAGTCCCACTTTTAACATTGCAGATTTGAAGCCTTATTTGGGTGAGGAAGATGAACTTCCGTCGAGGACGACTTCATTTCAAGAAGGGGAGGATGATGAGGACATCAATACAATTGTTACACCCACAGCCCCTGCTGCTATACATACTGGACCAATTACTAGAGCTCGTGCACGCCAACTAAATTACCAGGTACTTTCGTTTCTTGGTAAGGATTCTAATGTTCATGAGAATATGATGCTGCCTAAATTGGATACATTTGTTTTGCTTACAAATGAAGGGCCTAGCTTGGAGAAGGATGAACATTGGAGCAAGAACAAGCATGGAGATGATGGCATGCGCAAGGGGAACAAGAACGGAGTTACAAGTGATGATTTCAGGACTTTGGAGCCACCATAATGGGTGCATGAAGCCTTGGACGAAATATACAAGATGCCACTTCATAAATTTCGTCCCGAGGCTATTTTAGGTGCTGCGTCACCTTATTATTGGGCCAGGCCCATGTAATTTCGAAATACATAAGTATAGGCTATTTTTAGAGTCCGTATGTGTGGGGAAACAAGAGATAGGGTTGATTTCGGACCCCTCCACCAAGGGCCACGAAATTCCCCCCTCTTCCTCCATATATACAGCCCTTAGGGCATCGTTTAGACTTTGGGTTTTGTTTAGATTAAAAGTTCGCCATAGCTGCAACTTCGCGTACTTCGTTTGTGTTCAACGACCAGACAAAGGCGTCACAGAACCCCACCTTGATCAATAAAGCTTTCATCTTATATTCGCAATATCCAGATTGCAATCTTAGTTTCTTGCTTGTTCTTCGTTTGTGATAGAGGCGAGGGTCCCGATCTTTCGATGAGATGATAACTATCGATTTGGTGAAGATGACTTTGACGATCCGACTACAAACGTGCACGACGTTGCGCCTTAGCAATCGCTAAACCAACTCCGAGAGGTTATTGACCACGCTCGAGCACAATCAACCTGACCACGAAGGTCTATTCCTGCAAGCAATCGAAAAACGAGCAAGAATATGATAAAGCAATCTGAATATTGCGAATATATATGAAGTATTGATAATGGTGGGGATCCGTAAGCGGTCTTGGTCTGGTCGTTGGACACAAACGAAGTACACGAAGTTGCAATGGCTAACTTTTAACTAAACAAATCCCAAGGAAAAGCTACTAGATTGATCTACTTATATAGGAGCAAGGGGTGGCGGCCAAGGAGGTGGGAGGACGTCCCAAGGCAGCCTAAAACTAAATCTAGGTCGTACAAGGCCAATGGGCCCAAGTGGAAGTGATGTAACACCTTTGGACTTGTAGTTTGACTCGGATTCTGCTGCAGCATCAGATTGTTTCGTCCACAACTCAACGCTCCGGACGAATTTGAAGGTGATTCCAATTGGGTTGGAAAGTGCACGAAATCTAGTTTCCAACAAAAAAAAGAATCACCCAATTCGGAGTCCGTATGAAGAACTTGTGTGCGTTTTGAGTCAGGTATGTCTGTGCAGTCCGAATCTGAATCCAGAACGTGAGAGACTTGGACTCTATCTTCTCTTGGGCCAAAAGTGACGTGAGAGAACTTTTTGGACATCAAATAAACATCTCTTTCTTCCTTATCTTCATATGTGGATTGTACAAATGTCCCATACACCTGCAATTAGACAAAACACAAAAGTATGTGAAGTATTTTTGTTCTGGATAACATAAATAGATTATTGAATAGTTTGCACTAGAAATCACCTGACAAATATGCATATATGCAATATTTTTGGTCATATCCAAGGTAGTCATGTCCTCATCATCCTCCCCTTCTTGAAAATAAAGCCGTCCTCGACGTTGCTTAATCTGAAATGTGGCTAACAAAAGAGACAAGGTGTACATGTTGTATATGTATATGTCATCCATTTTTACTTCCCTTGATTTTTGCATATATGACACATGAATAGATGAGTAACTTGCATAGTTCATAAAATCTAAAGCCAAAAAATTAGCACAAGAAGTAGAAAGCATGAAAATATTGCAACTCAGTTTGCACATATAAGTGAAGCTCTTATTCATTTCAAAAGATTGACAATGTTCATCATTAAACCATCCCAACATTGGTGAATAAACCTTACTTGCATCAAATTTACATGCTACAACATGCTTAAATAAGCAAACATGCAATAAGTCATTCAACACAGAATCATCACCAAGATTAGAGGTCATATCAAAATGATTAAACATTGGTTCTTTTGCATCAATAGTTAATTCAATGGGTCCACTCAAAATTGTTGGTATTTCAGTTGTTTGATCACATGGCAAAGTCAAATTATCAACGTAGTCCTCTAAAATAGGTGGTGTGATCAAAGTAGTGGGTAGCTCATCAGATGGTGCATTCAAATTGACAAGGCATTCATCATTCTCATGTAGAGATGGAAGATCAGTACCTTTGTCATTACCTCTTATGATCAACTCAGATGATGTAGCCACTCTCGGGGGCGATGTGTCACATGGTGGAGGTGATGTAGTCCTGACAACAACGGATGTGGTTGTCATAGTATGCCTAGTAGTTGAAGGAACAATCATATCAACTCTTGGAATGTGCACCGTGCGCTTGTTCTCCTCGTGGCCAACACGTCGTTTTATTTCCTGTTCAGCTTTGCAAGCAAGATGAAACAAATGGTCCATAGGATAACACTCTTCATGATGAGGACATCAATACAATTGTTACACCCACAGCCCCTGCTGCTATACATACTGGACCAATTACTAGAGCTCGTGCACGCCAACTAAATTACCAGGTACTTTCGTTTCTTGGTAATGATTCTAATGTTCATGAGAATATGATGCTGCCTAAATTGGATACATTTGTTTTGCTTACAAATGAAGGGCCTAGCTTGGAGAAGGATGAACATTGGAGCAAGAACAAGCATGGAGATGATGGCATGCGCAAGGGGAACAAGAACGGAGTTACAAGTGATGATTTCAGGACTTTGAAGCCACCATAATGGGTGCATGAAGCCTTGGACGAAATATACAAGATGCCACTTCATAAATTTCGTCCCGAGGCTATTTTAAGTGCTGCATTACCTTATTATTGGGCCAGGCCCATGTAATTTCGAAATACATAAGTATAGGCTATTTTTAGAGTCCTATGTGTGGGGAAACAAGAGATAGGGTTGATTTCGGACCCCTCCACCAAGGGCCACGAAATTCCCCCCCCCCCCCTCTTCCTCCATATATACAGCCCTTAGGGCATCGTTTAGACTTTGGGTTTTGTTTAGATTAAAAGTTCGCCATAGCTGCAACTTCGCGTACTTCGTTTGTGTTCAACGACCAGACAAAGGCGTCACAGAACCCCACCTTGATCAATAAAGCTTTCATCTTATATTCGCAATATCCAGATTGCAATCTTAGTTTCTTGCTTGTTCTTCGTTTGCTCGCTGGAAACAGACCCTCGTGGTCAGGTTGATCGTGCTCCGGCGTGGTCAATAACCTCTCGGAGTTGGTTTAGCGATTGCTAAGGCGCGACGTCCTCGCACGTTCGTAGTCGGATCGTCAAAGTCGACTTCCACCAAAGCGATATCCATCATCTCATCGAAAGACGGGACACCTTTGCCTCTATCAAGTGGTATCAGATTTCCAGGTTGCTCGGTGAGATTTTACAGTTTTTCGTAGTTTAGATCGAGTCTGTCTTCATACCTATAGTCCACGAAAAAGCCACAAAAAAAATTAGGGTTAGTTCATCATATCCGAACCAATCTGAGCCTTTGCATAATTCTTTTTAGGGTTTTGCTTTGTTGAATTTGCGGTTGCATCATCGTTTCTAGTTGCTGGTCTTAGACTCTAGTCTTTTAGAGTTTCGAGTTCTGGTCATAAGTTGTCACGCCGCCACCGCACCATCATCATCGCCCCTGCCATCTACCACCACCGCTCCGAATCCGTATCCATATACCACCACCAATCCGTGTCCATATACCACCACCGATCCATATCCATATACTACCACCGCTACCACCACCGCTGCCATATACCACCACCATATATCCACCACCAATCCGATTTCCTTGCTTATTAGGTTTGTTTTCGAGATCCATCTAGTTTCCGATTCGTGTTTCCTTGCCGGAATAGGTTTCGGAAAAAAAAGAGCGCAAAAAAAGAGCGAAAAAAAATTCAGAGTGTGCTTTTCCCTTGTTTACGTGCCGCGCCGTGATTTTGTTGGTGTTCTAGGCTCGCGTCTCTAGCACAGTCTAGCCTAGGACCAGCACAGTACCGTCGTTGAGCGTTTATTCAACTTTGCATCTCTGAATTGATTATTGCTGACCCTTTTTGCTACCATACTATAAGCCTTCCCAGCTCCACATACATCTACGTCGTGTGTTTGACTCTCCCTAGTAATCGCTCTATCCAAGCTTTGAGAGTTTTTGACTACAACGGTTGTCGATCACCGCCTGCTGCTGGGTAAGAACTGGTAAGAATTTGAGATTTGCTTGACGGATTTGTGATACACCACCACCACTTCTTAGTAGTCTGTAGGATCATATTCTTATGTGTTTCTATTGCTGCTAACCATGCCAGGATCACAAGCCGATGAGATTGACTGGGAGAACTTATCGAACAAGGAGCTTCATGACAAGTTTCAGCAAATGATGACTGAACAGGTAGAAGATGTGCTGAACAATTTTGAAGAGGCCATGGAGAAGATCTCTGGCCTTGAGAAGACGTTCGAAACAAAGCTCGATAAAAGATTTAATGAACTGCTTGCGCGTCTTCCACCACCGGCTGCACCTGTCGCACCTCTTCAACAACAACAACTACGCCCCCTTCTGAATCAGTATGGACGAGCACAGCGTGTTCCTATTGAGCCAGGACAAAATTCTAGTGCCGCTGCTACTGCTGTTGGTGCTTCTTTGGCTCCTGCTACTGCTCCTGCTGGTACCCAGGAGGATGATGAGTATGCGGGCGATTATGAGGATGAGGTTGATCAAAATCAGATCTACGAGCAGCCACCAGCACCACCACCAGCAGGTCAACCTCAGGTATATATTCGTAATGGTAGGCCTGCACCACCACCTCAGGTACGCGATGATGTCCATATTCCTAAACTGAAATTGAATATTCCACCATTTGAGGGTAGATATGTTCCTGATATATATCTTACTTGGGAGTTAGAAACTGAACAACGATTTACATGTTTACAATATCCTGAGGAGAGACGAGTTGCTGCTGCTGTTTGTGCTTTCACTAGTTTTGCATGTGTATGGTGGTCTGAACATTGTAGATTATATCCTATTCCAACTACTTGGGCTGCTTTGAAAACTGCTATGCGTACGCGTTGGGTTCCACCATATTATCAACGTGAATTGCTTCAAAAATTGCAGCGTTTAAGACAAGGGAAAAATTCTGTAGAAGAATATTATCAGGAATTACAAACTGGCATGATTAGATGTGGTATTGTTGAGGAGAATGAAGCTATGCTTGCACGTTTTCTGGGTGGATTA
>NW_021303797.1:0-1108 GCF_002162155.2 Triticum dicoccoides
TCAAACCCGCCGGCGACATGACGCCGGCGAGGCCCGAGACGGCGGCGAAAGTGCTTTTTGCCATTCCGGCAACCAAATGGACGGCGGAAGGCATCTACGTGTTGCTGAGGTTGAGCCGCGACTATTGGTGGTGGTGGTTGGACTCGGGGTGACCGGAGTTGACGGCGGCGAGCTCGGCTGCGGCTGCCGGAGTTCGGGTGCGGTCGGAATCGACGTTGCAGGGGGCTTGGGGAGGCGTTAGTGCGCGCTGCGTGCTCCTGGTGAGATGGGGAGCACGATGGTGTGCTCGGTTGGGTGCTACGGTGACCGTGGCCACGACGGCGACATCGCCGGCGGCGTGGAGCTCTCGGCCAAGGTGGGGCTAGGGCCTAGAGGTCGGGAGAGACCAGGGGAGAAGGGGGAAACGATCCGGGGCTCACCGCGGGGCTGCAGAGGTGGTTAGCGGGCTCGGGGACGCGCTGGAGACGACGAATTCGACGGCGACGATGATCGGAGCCCGAAGAGGGGAACGGCGACGTGGCGGCGATGCAGGGCTTCCGGGGAGCTGTGGAGCGGTGGGGAGGAAGAGGGAGTCGAGGTGGAGCTCCTGAGCTAGTCGGGGGAGCGAGGGGTGGTCGGAGACGGCGGCTATGGCGAACGGTGGCGACGGTGGTGTTCGGCCGTGTGAGAGAGAGAGCGAGAGAGAGGAAGGAAGAGCCGGGAGAGAGTGAGAGAGAGCAGGGGGGGATCGGGACGGCCTGCGGGAGTCGTCCACGCGGCCAGGAGCTCGTCGGCAAGCAGGAGGTGGCCGCGCGGCCGTGCGCGCGCGAGCACGCAGCAGCTTCGGGGCGAGGGGAGGAAGACGACGGAGAGCTGCAGTGGTGGGCTGGGCCGGCTGCTGGCTGGGCCGGCCAGCTGGCTGGGCCGCACAGTGGAGGAGCCCAGGTAAGTTTTCCCCCTTTTTTTATTTCTGTTTCTGTTTTATTTAATATATCTGCAACTTTGTTGAATTAAATAAAATACCTAGGCAAGTTCAAAAATCACCAAACTATTCCTGGCCCATAGTTGGATTATTTCCAACATGAAACATTTTAGTTTGGAGATATTTGAGCATTTAAATATTTTATAT
>NW_021303798.1:0-2082 GCF_002162155.2 Triticum dicoccoides
TGATTTGTGTACTTCAGTAAATTTTTGTAAGAGAATTTCGCTTCAAATGCACCCAATGCTTGTGCAACAAAATTAATAAGACCAATCTATTTCACGTCAGACTAAAAGTCGATAGTTGGTCGTCAACCGATTTTTATTATCGTACAGCCGTATAATTAGTAATCAGTCACTTTCACTTTTTGTAGAATTTTCTGAATACAGATTTGTATCTTAATTTCGTTACTTCTCCAACTTCGGTTGCAACGATGAACATATATTTTAATGGTGTACAAATAGATATACCTAAGTTTATGCATGTAGTTTTTTTTCAAATATGGCCTAAAAATAATATGTCTCAATGAAAATCTCAGTGCTAAAAATTACAACGGGGGCTTGACAAGGCGCCGACGTCTAGTCTCTACCTAGGCACCACACACTCTTCTTACACAATGTTTTCTTTCTGCTTTCGTCCTGCTAATTACCATCACGCCTCCATCACAGTCATAATTTTTGCTATGGAGGAGCAGTCAGGCCAAGGAGAACGGCGAGGCTTCTAGGATAGGGACGTAGCTGTCAGAAACCGCTTCCTGAGACTTTCTTTTACAATTTGGCCGTTCCATGGATATTGCTAAGTTGCCCATGCCTCCTACTCTTATGCATGCATAGAAGGTATAGAAAGATGCATCCAAGTAGGAAAATGCACTCCTATAGGACTTCAACATCTCTTACCAGCACTATATGAAGACTGGAAAGTCGATGTAGGTTAGGTTTTTAACTGCTTGTACCCGTTGGCCGCATTTATGCTCCCAGCGGTATTACTATACACACCAACATTGTGGCATATTTATTTGGTCCATGCTTGCACGGTTGTTGCCGACGATTTGAGGAGCTCGACGTGCCGACAAGAACAACGTCGCCGTGACTAGAAACTTTGGGAAGAATTCAGCAGTCGATAGCATTGGTATTTTATCGGGCGGTAAATCCTGGCCAGTATGGCACGACTGCGACTGCATGTATCACTGGTAAATTTAAAATAAGGTTCCACGTGCATGAACTATACCCAGATCTTTTTGGCAAAATTTTGAAGAGAAAAGTATAGATTCAGCTATTGATTGATGTAAGTAACCACATCTTCACTGTACACAAGCTATTGTGGTCATTCCGTTGGCCTGTGTACAGACCCTTCGTGTTAGTAATTTCTAGTCTATTTGCATCTTACATTATTCGTACATAATCGATTATGCATTAAAAAATACATGACAAGTTAACGAGAGAAAAGATACACCTCTGTTAATGCCCTTGGTGTCGATGGCGAAGCTTGTGAACGTGAACCCGAAGAAGCACGGGCTAACGTTTCGGGGGGCGCATGACCGGATCACATCATATCTAGAGGTCCATGAGTGCCATGCACCAATCCGTGAGGACCGTCGGTGGAGGAGTCCGGAACTGGTCGGCTGCCAGATCGAGGACGAGCGGCTGCTGGAAGATTGGCAAGTTGGACACGAGAATACCACTAGGGTCGCCGCGCTACCATGTTTTGCCGGTCGGTATCTCCCCACACAGGCTGACCTGCAGCTCTTGTAGCACGCGTGAAGGAAACCCCACCTCCTTCAGATATGGGCCCGCCACCACCGTGGTAGAGGCCAGTGGCAGCGGAAGAAAATCTTATACGACCTGATCGTACGTTTCATCTCAGGATACCCCATCGACCAGCTGACGCGTGGATTTACGAATCCCAAAGCGGTGGAAGGGGAGGCCGCAGACGATGTCTGTTGGCGGCGGTGTGGAGTTTTTGCTCCTCGCCTCGCTCGTCCAGGAGCTATCAGTCTCATGCAGATTGGTCTGTTGTAATGAACGCATCTTGCCCCTTATTTCAAGGGAAACATTTCTATCCAGTGCGCCGGTTGAACCGTTGCACCGGACGCGCGTGACGCGTTGGATCGAAGAAAATGTGTATCCGCGTTGCGCCCTCTCTCATATCCCCTTCTTTTTTCTTCTCACTCCCTGGCAAACCAACACCGCCCCGTGAGCTCGCGCAGCCGCGCACCCTTACCCCGCGCCCCACCTTTGACCTACAGCCCCTCTCCCGCCTCCCCCTTTTGC
>NW_021303799.1:0-1663 GCF_002162155.2 Triticum dicoccoides
TAAGCTCACACACACAACTTCGCATGCACAACTAAATGGCGATGAATAAAATGTCAGTGGGAATGACCTTCAAATTGATTCTTGGCTTCAGAGCCTTCTGTTGTCCCTGTAACGACGTAAAGATGACATGTGAGAAACTTCTGATCTCAACCATGAATAATCTACTCACTGTGAGTGACAAAATCTACCTTTAACAACTTCATCAGCTAGTGTAGGAATGTATATCCCTGCGTATGACTCTCCGGAAATGTAGAATGGGTTCAACTGAAACTCCGGGTATAACTCGAACCACTGCAACAACGAGTAAAATCAGCATCCAGTTTCTTGAATTATGTCGTGTAAATTATCACAACTGAAGCAGAGATTGTTACCTTCAAAAGGAAGGTATGCGCATCGGATGCGGTTTTCAGGTCACCTGTTGTGTAATCCGATTTGTTCAATGAGTATGACATCCCAACACCGGCAGGGGAGTCCAGGTACATCATGCTTGAAACCTACTCCCTTCGTCCCATAATGTAAAACGTTTTTTGACACTACACTATTGTCAAAAGACGTCTTACATTATGGGACGGAAGGAGTAGTTAGTTTAATGACACATTTATTCAATCACTTGGCATTGAAAAAATACTGCTCGTTCTATGACAATTTGGTAGAGCTGAACAAGATTAGTACTCCTAAATTCTGGGCAGGCTGCTGCGGGGTAGGCCTGTGTTCAGGTATGCGGATTACCTTTGACCAACTATAGGGTAATAGGGATTGGGCTGCAGCTTGGGCAGCCCTCCGGGGGTGCTTCCGCGCTCAAAGTTGAAGGGACCTGAGCAAAGAATAGGGCACCGGTCGGGTCATCCCAGCCAAAATCACAAGATGATAACAAAGAAACTGTCGGCCCGGACGAAAGGTAAGAATAAGATCAATCCAGACCGTTCTCGTAGACGAATCCGTCGAAGCTGGAGCAGCCGGGGCGCCGTTGAGCCAGAGCACGACGGGGTCGAAGGCCGGATCACGCTCCGACAGCACCAGGTAGTAGAACAGCCTCCTGCCATTGCTCTCGTCCACGGTTATGTACCCGGCGTAGTGTTTGGATGGGAGGGCGCTGTCGAAGCCCGGGAGGTGGGTCACGAGCATACCTGGCGAAACTGGCCGGCCCGGCCCGGCAATCGTGCCTGGCCCGCCACGGCATGATTATTAGCCGGGCCGTGCCAGGCCGGCCCACGGGTGGGGGCTCGCAGCCCAGGCACATCACGCAGCCTATCTGTGCCTGCACGCGGCACGCCTAGGCACGCCGGCCCGTTATGGCACGCTGGGCCGCCTGGCGCATATTTACCTCGGCTGGCGCGTTTTTCCCCTCTGTACATCAAAAAAAAGTCTAAAAAATATAGAAAAATACAAAAAATTAAAGTATTATGTAGGATAAATCTAAAGTTTTATTATCGCTTGCCTCATTAAAACCTTCCATCCCAAAGATGTAAAGGAGTACAAGCTAAAATAGAAAGAAATATATTAGAGCACTACAAATGTACGGATGCACTACAAAATCTATAATACCTAAATAGTTCATCCCCACTATCTAATTCTCTTGACATGCAGCCTATCCACATCATCACCCATGTCCCACACATGCCACCTAAGGCCATGTTCGGTTGACAGGGTTGTGGGGGTTTTT
>NW_021303800.1:0-1663 GCF_002162155.2 Triticum dicoccoides
TAAGCTCACACACACAACTTCGCATGCACAACTAAATGGCGATGAATAAAATGTCAGTGGGAATGACCTTCAAATTGATTCTTGGCTTCAGAGCCTTCTGTTGTCCCTGTAACGACGTAAAGATGACATGTGAGAAACTTCTGATCTCAACCATGAATAATCTACTCACTGTGAGTGACAAAATCTACCTTTAACAACTTCATCAGCTAGTGTAGGAATGTATATCCCTGCGTATGACTCTCCGGAAATGTAGAATGGGTTCAACTGAAACTCCGGGTATAACTCGAACCACTGCAACAACGAGTAAAATCAGCATCCAGTTTCTTGAATTATGTCGTGTAAATTATCACAACTGAAGCAGAGATTGTTACCTTCAAA
This sequence comes from Triticum dicoccoides, assembly GCF_002162155.2. NCBI lineage: Eukaryota > Viridiplantae > Streptophyta > Magnoliopsida > Poales > Poaceae > Triticum > Triticum dicoccoides. The sequence goes on from NW_021303800.1 coordinate 379, forward strand.
AGGAAGGTATGCGCATCGGATGCGGTTTTCAGGTCACCTGTTGTGTAATCCGATTTGTTCAATGAGTATGACATCCCAACACCGGCAGGGGAGTCCAGGTACATCATGCTTGAAACCTACTCCCTTCGTCCCATAATGTAAAACGTTTTTTGACACTACACTATTGTCAAAAGACGTCTTACATTATGGGACGGAAGGAGTAGTTAGTTTAATGACACATTTATTCAATCACTTGGCATTGAAAAAATACTGCTCGTTCTATGACAATTTGGTAGAGCTGAACAAGATTAGTACTCCTAAATTCTGGGCAGGCTGCTGCGGGGTAGGCCTGTGTTCAGGTATGCGGATTACCTTTGACCAACTATAGGGTAATAGGGATTGGGCTGCAGCTTGGGCAGCCCTCCGGGGGTGCTTCCGCGCTCAAAGTTGAAGGGACCTGAGCAAAGAATAGGGCACCGGTCGGGTCATCCCAGCCAAAATCACAAGATGATAACAAAGAAACTGCCGGCCCGGACGAAAGGTAAGAATAAGATCAATCCAGACCGTTCTCGTAGACGAATCCGTCGAAGCTGGAGCAGCCGGGGCGCCGTTGAGCCAGAGCACGACGGGGTCGAAGGCCGGATCACGCTCCGACAGCACCAGGTAGTAGAACAGCCTCCTGCCATTGCTCTCGTCCACGGTTATGTACCCGGCGTAGTGTTTGGATGGGAGGGCGCTGTCGAAGCCCGGGAGGTGGGTCACGAGCATACCTGGCGAAACTGGCCGGCCCGGCCCGGCAATCGTGCCTGGCTCGCCACGGCATGATTATTAGCCGGGCCGTGCCAGGCCGGCCCACGGGTGGGGGCTCGCAGCCCAGGCACATCACGCAGCCTATCTGTGCCTGCACGCGGCACGCCTAGGCACGCCGGCCCGTTATGGCACGCTGGGCCGCCTGGCGCATATTTACCTCGGCTGGCGCGTTTTTCCCCTCTGTACATCAAAAAAAAGTCTAAAAAATATAGAAAAATACAAAAAATTAAAGTATTATGTAGGATAAATCTAAAGTTTTATTATCGCTTGCCTCATTAAAACCTTCCATCCCAAAGATGTAAAGGAGTACAAGCTAAAATAGAAAGAAATATATTAGAGCACTACAAATGTACGGATGCACTACAAAATCTATAATACCTAAATAGTTCATCCCCACTATCTAATTCTCTTGACATGCAGCCTATCCACATCATCACCCATGTCCCACACATGCCACCTAAGGCCATGTTCGGTTGACAGGGTTGTGGGGGTTTTT
>NW_021303801.1:0-1071 GCF_002162155.2 Triticum dicoccoides
AAGTGGGAGACTGAAGGAAATATGCCCTAGAGGCAATAATAAAGTTATTATTTATTTCCTTATATCATGATAAATGTTTATTATTCATGCTAGAATTGTATTAACCGGAAACATAATACATGTGTGAATACATAGACAAACAAAGTGTCACTAGTATGCCTCTACTTGACTAGCTCGTTAATCAAAGATGGTTATGTTTCCTAACCATGAACAATGAGTTGTTATTTGATTAACGAGGTCACATCATTAGTAGAATGATCTGATTGACATGACCCATTCCATTAGCTTAGCACCCGATCGTTTAGTATGTTGCTATTGCTTTCTTCATGACTTATACATGTTCCTATGACTATGAGATTATGCAACTCCCGTTTACCGGAGGAACACTTTGGGTACTACCAAACGTCACAACGTAACTGGGTGATTATAAAGGAGCATTACAGGTGTCTCCAAAGGTAGATGTTGGGTTGGCGTATTTCGAGATTAGGATTTGTCACTCCGATTGTCGGAGAGGTATCTCTGGGCCCTCTCGGTAATACACATCACATAAGCCTTGCAAGCATTACAACTAATATGTTAGTTGTGAGATGATGTATTACGGAACGAGTAAAGAGACTTGCCAGTAACGAGATTGAACTAGGTATTGGATACCGACGATCGAATCACGGGCAAGTAACATACCGATGACAAAGGGAACAACGTATGTTGTTATGCGGTCTGACCGATAAAGATCTTCGTAGAATATGTAGGAGCCAATATGGGCATCCAGGTCCCGCTATTGGTTATTGACCAGAGACGTGTCTCGGTCATGTCTACATTGTTCTCGAACCCGTAGGGTCCGCACGCTTAAGGTTACGATGACAGTTATATTATGAGTTTATGCATTTTGATGTACCGAAGGTTGTTCGGAGTCCCGGATGTGATCACGGACATGACGAGGAGTCTCGAAATGGTCGAGACGTAAAGATTGATATATTGGAAGCCTATATTTGGATATCGGAAGTGTTCCGGGTGAAATCGGGATTTTACCGGAATACCGGGAGGGTTACCGGAACCCCCCGGGAGCTATTT
>NW_021303802.1:0-1248 GCF_002162155.2 Triticum dicoccoides
AGGGAGTCGAGGCGGAGCTCCTGAGCTAGTCGGGGGAGCGAGGGGTGGTCGGAGACGGCGGCTATGGCGAACGGCGGCGACGGTGGTGTTCGGCCGTGAGAGAGAGAGAGAGAGCAGCACGGGAGAGAGAGGGGGATAAGGCCAGGGGATCGGGGCGGCACCGAGAAGAAGCGCCGCGGCGTCGCGCTGGCGGGGGAGGCAGGCAGACGGGCTGGTGGCGTGGCGCTCCGGCCGTGCGCGCGCGCCGGCCACACGCCTGGCCGACTGGCGCCAGGAGGACGACGGCGGTGGTGGGCTGGGCTGGCTTGCTGGGCCGGCCAGCTGGCTGGGCCGCACAGTGGGAGTTTTTCCCCTTTTTTTCTGTTTCTGTTTTTATTTAATATATCTGCAACTTTGTTGAATTTAATAAAATACCTAGGCAAGTTCAAAAATCACCAAACTATTCATGGCCCATAGTTGGATTATTTCCAACATGAAACATTTTAGTTTGGAGATATTTGAGCATTTAAATATTTTATATTATTTTAAATGCCCAAATTCAAATATTTATGATTTAAATCAAAAACCCTAGGATGGCCTAGGAAAATGTGCACCACTTTTGGCAGAGGTTCTGAACCAAGGCAAAAATGATGGGCATTTTAGAAGGGCATTTCAGGTTCATTGAAAAATTATTTTAGTAACCCTAGTTGGTTTCAGAGGGGACTGGGGGTTCTGTCATCCCCATTTCAAGTTTCTGATGAAAGAGTAAACATGATGCAACACTCTAATGCATGACTAGCTAGGTTGTGACAACCGCACAGGAAGAAGCCTTCACGGTATTGAAAGATAAGTTGACACATGCTCCTTTACTCCAACTTCCTGATTTTAATAAGACTTTTGAGCTTGAATGTGATGCTAGTGGAATTGGATTAGGAGGTGTGTTATTACAAGATGGCAAACCTGTTGCATACTTTTCTGAAAAATTGAGTGGGCCTAGTCTGAATTATTCTACTTATGATAAAGAATTATATGCTCTTGTTCGGACTTTAGAAACATGGCAACATTATTTATGGCCCAAAGAGTTTGTTATACATTCTGATCATGAATCTTTGAAACATATTAAAAGTCAAGCTAAACTGAATCGTAGACATGCTAAATGGGTTGAATTCATTGAGACTTTCCCTTATGTCATTAAACACAAGAAGGGAAAAGAAAATGTTATTGCTGATGCATTGTCTCGTCGCTATACTATGCTTTCACAACTTGACT
>NW_021303803.1:0-1077 GCF_002162155.2 Triticum dicoccoides
GCCAAAATTGCGACTGTTGATGACCGACATGTAAGCGCACCTTGGGGTTCATAAACTATGGAAATCGCTTTGGGATCCCTAAACGGTGAGTAATAGTCCACGAAACGGGTCAGAATTGGCCAAAGCTGTGAGTGTTGATGACGGGCACGTAAACGCACCCCAGGGATCGTCAATCATGGAAATCGCTCTGGAACCCCAAAACGGTGAGTAACAGTGCACAAAACATAGCAGAATCGGCCAAAATTGTGAGTTTTGATGACCGACACGTAAACGCACCCCGGTGTTCGTCAATCGTGGAAATCACTTCGGGATCCCGAAACTGAGTAATAGTCCAAGAAACGAGCAAGAATCGGCCCAATCTGCGAGTCTTGACGACGAACACGTAAGCACATCTTGGGGTTCGACAACCATGGAAATTGCTTTGGGACTCCAAAACGGTGAGTAATAGTCCGTGAAAGAGCCCTGAATCGGTAAAACCTAGGGTTATTGATCAACGATACATAAACGCACCCCAGGGTTCGTCAATCATGGAAATCGCTCAGGGACGCGAAATCAGCGAGTAATAGTCCATGAAACGGGCCAAACTCGGCCGAAACTGCAAATGTTGATGACAGAAACATAAACACACCGTTGTTCGTCGATCGTGGAAATCACTACGTGACCCCAAAACTGAGTAATAGTCCAAGAGACGGGCCAGAATCGGCCAAAACCGTGATTGTTGATGACCGACACGTAAGCGCGCCTTGTGCTTCGACAACCATGGAAATCGCTTTGGGACCCCAGAAAGGTGAGTAATAGTCCATGAAACGGGCCAGAATCGACAAAAACCACGAGTGTTGATGACCGACACGTAAACGCACCACGGGGTTTGTTAATCGTGGAAATCACTGCGGGACCCCAAAACAGTCAGTATTAGTCCACGAAACGGGCCTGAATTGGCCAAAACAATGAGTGTTGATGACCGACACGTAAGTGCACCTTAGGGTTCAACAACTGTGGAAATCGCTTCGTGACCGCAAAACGGTGAGTAATAGTCCATGAAATAGGCGAGAATCGACAAAAACCACGAGTGTTGAT
>NW_021303804.1:0-2132 GCF_002162155.2 Triticum dicoccoides
GATATCCGCCACGAGCCTCAATATTCATTGGACCGCACACATCGGTATGTATGATTTCCAACAAATCTGTTGCTCTCTCCATAGAACCGGAGAACGGTGTTTTGGTCATCTTACCCATGAGGCACGGTTCGCAAGTACCAAGCGATTCATAATCAAGTGGTTCCAAAAGTCCATCAGTATGGAGTTTCTTCATGCGCTTTACACCGATATGACCTAAACGACAGTGCCACAAATAAGTTGCACTTTCATTATCAACTCTGCATCTTTTGGTTTCAACATTATGAATATGTGTATAACTACTATCGAGATCTAATAAAAATAGACCACTCTTTAAGGGTGCATGACCATAAAAGATATTACTCATATAAATAGAACAACCATTATTCTCTGATTTAAATGAATAACCGTCTCGCATTAAACAAGATCCAGATATAATGTTCATGCTCAACGCTGGCACCAAATAACAATTATTTAGGTCTAATATTAATCCCGATGGTAGATGTAGAGGTAGTGTGCCGACCGCGATCACATTGACTTTGGAACCGTTTCCCACGCGCATCGTCACCTCGTCCTTTGCCAGTGCTCGCTTATTCCGTAGTCCCTGTTTCGAGTTGCAAATATTAGCAACAGAACCAGTATCAAATACCCAGGTGCTACTGCGAGCTCTAGTAAGGTACACATCAATAACATGTATATCACATATACCGTTGTTCACCTTGCCATCCTTCTTATCGGCCAAATACTTGGGGCAGTTCCGCTTCCAGTGACCAGTCTGCTTGCAGTAGAAGCACTCAGTTTCAGGCTTAGGTCCAGACTTGGGTTTCTTCTCTTGAGCAGCAACTTGCTTGCCGTTCTTCTTGAAGTTCCCCTTCTTCTTCCCTTTTCCCTTTTTCTTGAAACTAGTGGTTTTGTTAACCATCAACACTTGATGCTCCTTCTTGATTTCTACCTCCGCAGCTTTCAGCATTGCGAAGAGCTCGGGAATAGTCTTGTTCATCCCTTGCATATTATAGTTCATCACGAAGCTCTTGTAGCTTGGTGGCAGTGATTGGAGAATTCTGTCGATGACGCAATCATCCGGAAGATTAACTCCCAATTGAATCAAGTGATTATTATACCCAGACATTTTGAGTATATGCTCACTGACAGAACTGTTCTCCTCCATCTTGCAGCTATAGAACTTATTGGAGACTTCATATCTCTCAATCCGGGCATTTGCTTGAAATATTAACTTCAACTCCTGGAACATCTCATATGCTCCATGACGTTCAAAACGTCGTTGAAGTCCCGATTCTAAGCCGTAAAGCATGGCACACTGAACTATCGAGTAGTCATCAGCTTTGCTCTGCCAGACGTTCATAACATCTGGCGTTGCTCCAGCAGCAGGCCTGGCACCCAGCGGTGCTTCCAGGACGTAATTCTTCTGTGCAGCAATGAGGATAATCCTCAAGTTACGGACCCAGTCCGTGTAATTGCTACCATCATCTTTCAACTTTGCTTTCTCTAGGAACGCATTAAAATTCAACGGAACAACAACACGAGCCATCTATCTACAATCAACATAAACAAGCAAGATACTATCAGGTACTAAGTTCATGATAAATTTAAGTTCAATTAATCATATTACTTAAGAACTCCCACTTAGATAGACAACCCTCTAATCTTCTAAGTAATTACGTGATCCAAATCAACTAAACCATGACCGATCATCACGTGAGATGGAGTAGTTTTCAATGGTGAACATCGTTTATGTTGATCATATCTACTATATGATTCACGCTCGACCTTTCGGTCTCCGTGTTCCGAGGCCATATCTGCATATGCTAGGCTCGTCAAGTTTAACCTGAGTATTCTGCGTGTGCAAAAACTGGCTTGCACCCGTTGTAGATGGACGTAGAGCTTATCACACCCGATCATCACGTGGTGTCTGGGCACGACGAACTTTGGCAACGGTGCATACTCAGGGAGAACACTTCTTGATAATTTAGTGAGAGATCATCTTATAATGCTACCGTCAATCAAAGCAAGATAAGATGCATAAAAAGATAAACATCACATGCAATCAATATAAGTGATATGATATGGCCATCATCATCTTGTGCTTGTGATCTCCATCTCCGAAGCACCGTCAT
>NW_021303805.1:0-1432 GCF_002162155.2 Triticum dicoccoides
AGGATGATGAGGACATGACTACCTTGGATATGACCAAAAATATTGCATATATGCATATTTGTCAGGTGATTTCTAGTGCAAACTATTCAATAATCTATTTATGTTATCCAGAACAAAAATACTTCACACACTTTTGTGTTTTGTCTAATTGCAGGTGTATGGGACATTTGTACAATCCACATATGAAGATAAGGAAGAAAGAGATGTTTATTTGCTGTCCAAAAAGTTCTCTCACGTCACTTTTGGCCCAAGAGAAGATAGAGTCCAAGTCTCTCACGTTCTGGATTCAGATTCGGACTGCACAGACATACCTGACTCAAAACGCACACAAGTTTTTCATACGGACTCTGAATTGGGTGATTCTTTTTTTGTTGGAAACTAGATTTCGTGCACTTTCCAACCCAATTGGAATCACCTTCAAATTCGTCCGGAGCGTTGAGTTGTGGACGAAACAATCTGATGCTGCAGCAGAATCCAAGTCAAACTACAAGTCCAAAGGTGTTACATCACCTCCACTTGGGCCCATGAGCCTTGTACGACCTAGGGTTAGTTTTAGGCTGCCTTGGGACGTCCTCCCACCTCCTTGGCCGCCACCCCTTACTCCTATATAAGTAGATCCATCTAGTAGCTTTTTCCTTGGGATTTGTTTAGTTAAAAGTTAGCCATTGCAACTTCGTGTACTTCGTTTGTGTCCAACGACCAGACCAAGACCGCTTACGGATCCCCACCTTTATCAATACTTCATATATACTCGCAATATTCAGATTGCTTTTATCATATTCTTGCTCGTTCTTCGATTGCTTGCAGGAATAGACCTTCGTGGTCAGGTTGATTGTGCTCCAGCGTGGTCAATAACCTTTCGGAGTTGGTTTAGCGATTGCTAAGGCGCAACGTCGTGCACGTTTGTAGTCGGATCGTCAAAGTCATCTTCACCAAATCGATAGTTATCATCTCATCGAAAGATCGGGACACCCCGCCTCTATCATGATGTCCATATTCCTAAACTGAAATTGAATATTCCACCATTTGAGGGTAGATATGTTCCTGATATATATCTTACTTGGGAGTTAGAAACTGAACAACGATTTACATGTTTACAATATCCTGAGGAGAGACGAGTTGCTGCTGCCGTTTGTGCTTTCACTAGTTTTGCATGTGTATGGTGGTCTGAACATTGTAGATTATATCCTATTCCAACTACTTGGGCTGCTTTGAAAACTGCTATGCGTACGCGTTGGGTTCCACCATATTATCAACGTGAATTGCTTCAAAAATTGCAGCGTTTAAGACAAGGGAAAAATTCTGTAGAAGAATATTATCAGGAATTACAAACTGGCATGATTAGATGTGGTATTGTTGAGGAGAATGAAGCTATGCTTGCACGTTTTCTGGGTGGATTAAATAGAGAGATTCAGACCATTCTAGACTATAA
>NW_021303806.1:0-639 GCF_002162155.2 Triticum dicoccoides
GAAACACACAAGAATATGATCCTACAGACTACGAACAAGTGGTGGTGGTGGGTGTCACAAATCCGTCAAGCAAATCTCAAATTCTTACCAGTTCTTACCCAGCAGCAGGCGGTGATCGGCAACCGTTGTAGTCAAAAACTCTCAAAGCTTGGATAGAGCGATTACCAGGGAGAGTCAAACGCACGACGTAGATGTATGTGGAGCTGGGAAGGCTTATAATATGGTAGCAAAAAGGGTCAGCAATAATCAATTCAGAGATGCAAAGTTGAATAAACGCTCAACGACGGTACTGTGCTGGTCCTAGGCTAGACTGTGCTAGAGACGCGAGCCTAGAACACTAACAAAATCACGGCGCGGCACGTAAACAAGGGAAAAGCACACTCTGAATTTTATTTTTTTTCGCTCTTTTTTTTTGCGCTCTCTCTTTTTTTTTGCGCTGCTTTTTTTTTTTGCGAAAAATCACTATAATGGCGAGTGTCTCAAAACTCTTCCTAGCTCAAACTGACAGGATGGGCACGAAATTTTTTCGAAATTTTTTTTTTTTTCGGCTGCCCGGACCCAAAAACTGGAAACGGGTCAAAAAAAACTTCCTATAATGGCACCTGTCTCAAAACACTGAGAAACACCTAAAAATAGGAT
>NW_021303807.1:0-1338 GCF_002162155.2 Triticum dicoccoides
AACAGGACAAAAGTCAGTTTGTTCTTTAAATTGGAATGTTGTTTGTGGTCCTTGTTGTTAGCCAAATGAGTGTTAATTTTCTTGTTCAGCTTCAAGCGAGATTGATTTAACCTTGGCCATGGTCGTGGAAATCTTATTTTGAACGTACCACCACATGCTTTATATATAAAATGGGGCGTGAGCTTTTTCGGTAACGTGGCACAACTCAATCAGTGGAAAGTTGTTTTTGGCTCTTCTTTTGTCTTTCTAGCTATACTGCAACATTATGATCATATTGATGTCCTAGTGCATGGTACTTGGAGATAAGAAAAACTCGGCAACTATACAATGTGTGCAAGTAGGAGTGATGCAAAGTGATATGCCTCGGCAAAGTGGTCGATCGATGATACAACCGTGGGTGAGCAGATAGAGGCACGAGACAAGTAAAGGGAGTGTCGAAGACGACGGGAAACATGACTGAGATCGGCTGGAGTGGTGGAAGTTGTGCGCATGACCATGTAGCTATAGAAGTGGGACCCAAGGCAATGATTTGCCGAAGTAGTGGGATACGGAGTGTGTGTGTGCATTATGACAGAGTGGTGCATCGTGTGTGATGTTATCAGTAGAGCGAAAGAAATAGTTGACCGGCAAGAAGAGGAAGGAAAGTCGGTAATATTATGCTGAGTGTTTCTAGTTTTTGCTCGGCAAATTGGGTTTTATGCTGAGCACCCCATGAAGTAACACTCAACATACAACCGACCACTCAGCGTATGCAGTTTTTCTTGTAGTGAATGGCAACATGAATTCTGTCTGTGCAAGTTGTATCCGAACAAAGAGAATGCACACCATAGAGAACAAGTGTAAGAGATGAAAAAAATGAAAGAAATAAGCTTTCATTAGTGGTTTCTATATGTGCTGATTTTTTTCCATAGCAAGGCCACAAATACCATAATCAACATAATAGTAGAACTATATATTCATCCATAAACACTGCTTGTACAATAACACAACTTACTTGAATCATAGCAATACACACCCATTGCCGGTCTAAACTGTACTAGCCGTGCGAAGCCGCGGCGGCCTGCCGTGCTCGTGAAATTGCCCATCGTCGGTTTAGCTGTGATTTGTCCAGCTGTTGTTTTTGTATGAGAGATCAAATCAATGTAGCATAGAAGTTTTTTTCTATTGTAGAATATCAAAAGGAAGAGCATTTTTGTTGCTGCCGTTCATTGAAAGTATATCTCTCAATTTTCTGTCAAGGGCCTCAAAATGGTGTCGGTGTACCATTGGAGCACCATCCCAAAGTAGCAGACATGTTTCTTCAAGCAAAAATGCATGAACAAAGCCCCTCAAGAATAA
>NW_021303808.1:0-3758 GCF_002162155.2 Triticum dicoccoides
CACCCGACGCACCCATCGCCGCCGTTCGCCATAGCAGCCGCCACCGGCCACCCCTCGCCCCTCCGTTGAGCTCAGGAGCTCCGCCGCGACCCCCTCTTCCTTCCCACCAAGCCAAGCCCCTCGGGAAGCTCTGCATCGCCTCCACGCCATCGTTTTCCTCCTCGACCGCCGCCGATGGTCGCCGTCGATTCGCCGCGGTTCGTGCTTCCCCGAGCTCGCTGACCCTCCCTGCATGATTCCCGTGAGCCCCTGATTCGTTTCCCCCTAACCCCATGTTCGATTTCGAGCTCTAGCCGCCCCCCCCTACCGGAGCCGAGACGCTCCGCCGCACGGGGTCGTCGCCGGCGAAGCCCCGGTGACCATTTGGTCACGGGCGTGCACCCGTTGTGCTTGCCGCCCCCCCTCCAGCGCCTCAGCTCCCTCGCTTGCGAGCAGCAGCGCAGATCCCGACCGCACCCGAACTCCGGCCGCCGCTCACGAGCTCGCCGTCGTCGGTACCGGCCACCTCAGGCACGGCCACCACCACCGTTCGACGCGCGGGAGCAAGGGCTCTCCAACGAGGCCAAGCACGGCCTCGCCCGTGCCCTGTAGCGCGTTTCCGTATCGCGCCGCCGTCTCGGGCCTCGCCGGCGTCATGTCGCCGGTGGGTTTGACCTGTTTGACCTGGGGTTTGACCCCCCCAGGGTCACTGACGCGTGGGCCCCGTCGGCCAGGTGGTCAGATTAGTGCTAATCACTGTTAGTTAACCCCCTGACACTGACCAGTGGGCCCCAGCGCCACTAATTCCTAATTAGGATTAAATTAACCCTGTTAAACCCCCCCTGTCACTGACGTGTGGACCCCACACGTCAGGTTTGACCCCAGCCAGCCGCAGTTGACCACTGACATCATGCTGACGTCATGCTGGCGCAATATATATATTTCTGGATTTAATTTAAATCAGGAAATTCCAGAATATTATTTAAACTTCAAAAATTCATAACTTTTATTCTGTAACTCCAAATTAGACAAATTATATATGAAAAATGATCAGAAAAATCCAATATATCCATCTGTACTATTTTCATGCATGATCAAACAAGTTAAATTGATGTTTTAAGCAGAACAAGGAAAAGCACTTTAAAAGGCCATGTTTGAGTTTGAAATTTGAATCTTTGATTCAAATTTGTTCAAACCCTTCTGGTTTTAGTTGCATTAGCCCAACACACTCATATTGCCATGTTTCATGCATGCATCATATTGTTGCACATTGTTTGGTGATGGTTGTGTATCGGTGTCCTTTGCGACAGGTTCTGCCTCCGAGGAGTACCGTGATTACCCTAACGAAGAACCGTATCAGTGCATCGAACCATCAGGCAAGCAACCAACCATTTGATCATATCGATACAATCCCATGTTCTCGCTCCTGCTCTCTTTTACTGCATTAAGACAACGCGTTTCAAACTGCTGTGTGCTACGGTAGTTGAACCCATTCCTCTGCATGACCTATCATTGCCACAGTAACTAGATGAAACCCACTAGCATGTGTAGGAGTTGTATGAGCCATATGTATGTGTTGTTCCTACCTTGCTATGCCTGCTATGCTTAGAGTCGTGTCAGGTCTGGTTCATCTGGGTGATGGGCTAGAGTGAAATGATTATGTCGGTAATGAGAGTGGTGTGGTGAACACGATTTGGTAAAGGTATCGATGAGAGGCCATGTAGGAGTACATGGTGGGTTGTTTCATTGAAGCCGACCTTAAGCACTGAGATCTGTATGTGTGATTTAAGATACAGCTACTACCATGCATTGGGCCCTGAAATATGACCCCGCTCGGCTTCTTATTCACCCTAGCTCTCTGTCCAGGAGTTGCAAGTAGTTTCTGGTGTTTGTAGCCTACTGGAGGCCGTGGACAGCGCTGACCGTAGGGGTGGGCTGTGATGCGGTAGGTACGTGGCACGGTGTACCGAATACCCGTTAGGTATCTCGGGAACCCTGTTCACATCGTTCGGGGCCGTATGGGAAACCTCGGCCGGACTCCCTGCGGATGGAACCTGAATAGGCGATAAACCTGGACTAGAGGCTTAAGTGTTTAGGTAGGTCGTGGTCTACACCCACGTCGGCTTTCGCTTGAAGTTTGCCGAGCACATGTCGTGTGCAGACGCTAAGTGGTGGAAACATGTATGAAGAAGTACACCCCTGCAGGGTTAACATGATCTATTCGAATAGCCGCGTCCGCGGTAAAGGACTACTTGGTTGCCTATATAGTTCATAGACAAGTAAATGGAAACTACTAAAAGCTTCAATATAAGTGTGAGTGCCGAGGATGGCTCTTCCGTAGGAAGACGGAGGTGGATCCTCGGTAGTGTATTGAAGTGGTGAGTAGTGGACTCGTGTGCGCAAAACCATTTCAAGTTGAAGTATCGTAGGATAGTCTAGCCAAGGGTCAAAGCTGGCTTGCTGCAATAACTCCACCAACCCTTCTTGATAATATGCATGTATGTAGGATCTGATGTAAGTCTTGCTGAGTACCTTTGTACTCATGTTGCTATAATTTACATTTTTACAGAAGACGCTGCAACCCCTTCTGATGGGTTCTATGTAGACATTCACATCAACGAGTAGGCTAAAGGCCCAGGTGGTGACCCTGAGCTTGTGAAGGACCACGTAGTATAGCTAGGCTTTCCAAGCCTCTTTTATTTTACTAGTTGTCTGTACTCAGACAAGTAACTTCCGCTGCTGGTTTGTATGACTGTATGACTTGAATGTTGGGTCGTGAGACCCGTACCTTTGTGTATGTTATGTATGGCTCCCTGAGCCTTAAATAAAGTACTTGTGTCGTAGAGTCATGTTGTGATGCTTCGTTGTATTTGCACATATCGAGCATATTGTGTGTATGATTGAAATGCTTGGTATGTGTGGGATCTGACTATCTAGTTGTTTATCTTTAGTAGCCTCTCTTACCGGGAAATGTCTCCTAGTGTTACCGCTGAGCCATGGTAGCTTGCTACTGCTCTGGAACACTTAGGCTGGCCGGCATGTGTCCTTCTTCGTTCCTGTGTCTGTCCCTTCGGGGAAATGTCACGCTTTGAGTACCGGAGTCCTGTTAGCCCGCTACAGCCTGGTTTACCGGAGTCCTGCTAGCCCAGTGCTACAGCCCGGACCCACTTGCTGATGACCGACACGTTCGAAGCTGGGTCATGGATGCCTGTCCCTGTAAGTCTGTGCCACTTATGGTTTACGACTAGTCATGTCAGCCCGGGCTCCTTATCATATGGATGCTAGCGACACTATCATATACGTGAGCCAAAAGGCGCAAACGGTCCCGGGCAAAGGTAAGGCGACACCCGTGGGGATACCGTGCGTGAGGCCGCAAAGTAATATGAGGTGTTACCGGCTAGATCGATGTGACATCGAGTCGGGGTCCTGACACGGGGTATGACGGACGCGCCTACGCATGCGGCGCCGCGGCAAGCCACGTCGCCGCCTGCTCCAGCTCGTTCCAGGATCGGCCTCACAGGGGGATTTGGATGGGGGTCACGACCCCCCCTCCCCATCCCCTGCTCGGCCTCGCGCTAATGCACGCAGTGCGCTTGGTTGACAGGCGCGGTGCGGACATTCTGTTTTTCCATCAAAGGGGACGCGCGCAAACCCCCGGAGCCACTCCCCTAAGATAGACAGGGGGCGATGGGGTATGACGGACTCGCCTACGCATGCGGCGCCGCGGCAACCCGCGTCGCCTCCTGCTCCGGCTCGTTCCAGGCTCGGCCTCGCAGGGG
>NW_021303808.1:5589-6109 GCF_002162155.2 Triticum dicoccoides
ATCAAAGGGGAAACGTGCAAACCCCCTAAGATAGACAGGGCGACGGGGTATGACAGACTCGCCTACGCATGCGGCGCCGCGGCAAGCCGCGCTGCCGCCTGCTCCATCTCGTTCCAGGCTCGGCCTCGCAGGGGGATGTGGAGCGGGGGGTCACGGCCCCCCCTCCGCACACCTTGCTCGGCCTCGCGCTAACGCATGCAGTGCGATTGGTTGACAGGCGCAGTGCGGACATTCTGTTTTTCCATCAAAGGGGACGCGCGCAAACCCCCGGAGCCACACCCCCTAAGATAGACAGGGGGCGACGGGGTATGACGGACTCGCCTACGCATGCGGCGCCGCGGCAAGCCGCGTCGCCGCCTGCTCCGGCTCGTTCTAGGCTCGGCCTCACAGGGGGATGTGGAGGGGGGGTCACGACCCCCCTCCCCACCCCCTTCTCGGCCTCGCGCTAACGCATGCAATGTGCTTGGTTGACAGGCGCAGTGCGGACATTCTGTTTTTCATCAAAGGGGACACGCGCAAA
>NW_021303809.1:0-1016 GCF_002162155.2 Triticum dicoccoides
GCGAGCGCTCGGGGCTCGGCTGCTCGATGAAGTGGACAGCGGCGGAGCTCCTGGACACGGTGGCACGGCGTGGGGTGGTCGGAGGGCGTGGCTACGGCGAGGGGGTGGCGGCGATGGCGTCGGCCATGGCTGGGGCGTGCGAGGGGGAGGAACTGGAGAGGAGAGGGGGTGTCTGGGGGGTTCGGGGGAGAGAGGGAGGCTGATCCACGGCGTTAGCCGGGCGAGGGAGGCGGCGAGGCGGCGAGCAGCTGCGTGGCGCGCTGCGGTGCTCGCCATCGAGCACCTGCCTGCCTGCCTGGCCGGAAGCAGCTCGCTGGCGCGGTGCTGGGCTGGGCCGGCCAGGTGGGCTGGCTGGTGGGCCTGCGGTGGCGCCAGGTAAGTTTTCCCCTTTTTTTCTGTTTCTGTTTTTATTTAATATATCTGCAACTTTGTTGAATTTAATAAAATACCTAGGCAACTTCAAAAATCACCAAATCACTCCTGGTCCATAGTTGGATTATTTCCAACATGAAACATTTTAGTTTGGAGGTATTTGAGCATTTAAATATTTAATATAATTTTAAATGCCCAAATTCAAATATTTATGAATTAATTCAAAAACCCTAAGATGGCCTAGGAAAATGTGCACCACTTTTGGCAGAGGTTCTGAACCAAGACAAAAATGATGGGCATTTTAGAAGGGCATTTCAGGTTCATTGAAAATTATTTTAGTAAACCCTAGTTGGTTTCAGAGGGGACTGGGGGTTCTGTCATCCCCATTTCAAGTTTCTGATGAAGAAGTAAACATGATGCAACACTCTAATGCATGACTAGCTAGGGTGTGACAACTCACCCCCACTCAAAAGAATCTCGTCCCGAGATTTGGGTTCCTCCGGGAAGAAGGCGGGGTACTCGAGTCGAAGACGATCCTCCCTTTCCCAAGTTGCTTCATCCTCAGAATGGTGCGACCATTGAACCTTGAGAAACTTGATATTATGACGTCGAGTGGTACGCTCGGCCTGATCGAGGATACGAAC
>NW_021303810.1:0-1460 GCF_002162155.2 Triticum dicoccoides
AGAGCAGTAGCAAGCTACCATGGCTGAGCGGTAACACTAGGAGACATTTCCCGGTAAGAGAGGCTACTAAAGATAAACAACTAGGTAGTCAGATCCCACACATTCCAAGCATTTCAATCATACACACATTATGCTCGATATGTGCAAATACAACGAAGCATCACAACATGACTCTACGACACAAGTACTTTATTTAAGGCTCAGGGAGCCATACATAGCATACACAAAGATACGGGTCCCACGACCCAACATACAAGTCATACAGTCATACAAACCGGCAGCGGAAGTACATTGTCTGAGTACAGACAACTAGTAAAATAAAAGAGGCTTGGAAAGCCTAGCTATACTACGTGGTCCTTCACAAGCTCAGGGTCACCACCTGGGTCTTTAGCCTACTCGTTGATGTCAATGTCTACATAGAACCCATCAGAAGGGGTTGCAGCGTCTTCTGAAAAATGTAAATTATAGCAACATGAGTACAAAGGTACTCAGCAAGACTTACATCAGATCCTACATACATGCATATTATCAAGAAGGGTTGGTGGAGTTATTGCAGCAAGCCAGCTTTGACTCTTGGCTAGACTATCCTACGATACTCCAACTTGAAATGGTTTTGCGCACACGAGTCCACTACTCACCACTTCAATACACTACCGAGGATCCGCCTCCGTCTACCTACGGAAGAGCCATCCTCGGCACTCACACTTATCTTGAGGCTTTTAGTAGTTTCCATTTACTTGTCTATGAACTGTATAGGCAACCAAGTATTCCTTTACCGCGGACGCGGCTATTCGAATAGATCATGTTAACCCTGCAGGGGTGTACTTCTTCATACACGCTCTCACCACTTACCGTCGTTTACACGACATGTACTCGGCAACCTTCAAGCGGAAGCCCAACGTGGGTGTCGGCCACGACCTACCTAATCACCTAAGCCTCCAGTCCAGGTTTATCGCCTATCCAGGTTCCATCCGCAGGGAGTCCGGCCGAGGTTTGCCATACGGCCCCGAACGATGTGAACAGGGTTTCCGAGATACCTAACGGGTATTCGGTACACCCGGCCACGTACCTACCGCATCACAGCCCACCCCTACGGTCAGCGCTGTCCACGGCCTCCAGTAGGCTACAAACACCAGAAACTACTTGCAACTCCTGGACGGAGAACTAGGGTGAATAAGAAGCCGAGAGGGTCCATTGGTTTCGGGCCCAATGCATGGTAGTAGCTGATTCTTAAATCACACATACAGATCTCAGTGCTTAAGGTCGGCTTCAATGAAACAACCCACCATGTACTCCTACATGGCCTCTCATCGATACCTTTACCAAATCGTGTTCACCACACCACTCTCATTACCGACATAAACATTTCACTCTAGCCCATCACCCAGATGAACCAGACCTGACACGACTCTAAGCATAGCAGGCATAGCAAGGTAGGAACAACACATACATATGGCTCA
>NW_021303811.1:0-1402 GCF_002162155.2 Triticum dicoccoides
TACCGGACCAAAGCATTAACACATAGTGAATACATGAACTCCTCAAACTACGGTCATCACCGGTAATGGTCCCGATTATTGTCACTTCGGGGTTAACGGATCATAACACAGAATAGGTGACTATATACTTTCAAGATAGGATCAAGAAATCTCATTTATTGATGAAAACATAATAGGTTCATATCTGAAATCATGGCACTGGGCCCTACTGACAAGCATTAAGCATAGCAAAGTCATAGCAACATCAATCTCAGAACATAGTGGATACTAGGGATCAAACCCTAACAAAACTAACTCGATTACATGATAAATCTCATCCAACCCATCACCGTCCAGCAAGCCTATGATGGAATTACTCACGCACGGCGGTGAGCATCATGAAATTGGTGATGGAGGAAGGTTGATGATGACGATGGCGACAGATTCCCCTCTCTGGAGCCCCATACGGACTCCAGATCAGCCCTCCCGAGAGAGTTTAGGGCTTGGCGGCGGCTCCATATCGTAAAACGCGATGAATCCTTCTCTCTGATTTTTTCTCCCCGAACACGAATGTATGGAGTTATTGTTGAGGTCGGTGGAGCGTCATGGGGCCCACGAGGCAGGGGGGCGCGCCTAGGGGTGTAGGGCGCGCCCCCACCCTCATGGACAAGGTGTGGGTCCCCTGACGTGGATCTTTCTTCCAATATTTTGTATATATTCCAAAAATAATCTCTGTTGATTTTCAGGTCATTCTGAGAACTTTTATTTCTGCACAAAAATAACACCATGGCAATTCTGCTAAAAACAGGGTCAGTCCGGGTTAGTTCCATTCAGATCATGCAAGTTAGAGTCCAAAACAAGGGCAAAAGTGTTTGTAAAAGTAGATACAATGGAGACGTATCACGGTATCAGCTGGTGGCTCGTCAGCTCGCGTCGGTTTACCCGGCAGCTTCAATTGAGGCAGTTGTAACTTCTAAGGCTTTCGGTGTGCCGTGTCTAATAGCGGCTCTATGAAACAAGCGTTTTCCCAAGGACTTCAAGGGCCCTCGTAAGGTCCCTAATTACACAGTAGATCAACCCCCTGAGGTGTGGGTGGAGAGTTATGAGATGGCCATGGAGATGTTGGATGTTAGTGAGGCTGCATACGCTAAGTATTTCACCATGATGTTAGAAGGGATGGCTCGCACCTGGTTGAAGGGACTGCCGGCTAACTCCATCGGGTCATGGGTGGAGCTGAAGGCCCAATTTATCCAGAATTTCAAAGATACATGCAAGCAGCCTATGTCGATTGTGGATTTGGTTTCTTGTGTTCAAGGTGAAGGCGAGTCAATGACCAACTGGGTGCGCCGGGTCTCGACTATCATACATTCTTCAGATAACATCAACGTCGGCTCAACGGTTCTAATGTTGGAGAAATATTGCC
>NW_021303812.1:0-542 GCF_002162155.2 Triticum dicoccoides
GGTGGGGGCGCGGGGGCGGCGGGGGTGGAGTCCGGTGAGGGTCGGGGCGGCGGCGTCGTGGGTCAGGGCAGCGCGCGGGTGGATCTGGTGGCGAGGGAGAGAGGGTCGAAGGGAATCTGGCGAGGGAGAGGGAGGATAGCTTACTAATGGCGCACCACTCCTCGGTGCGCCATTAGAGATCTTTTTTTAGATAGCAATGGCGCACCCCGCAGCGGTGCGCCATTAGAATGTTTTTTATTACAGTTCGAGCACAGGTTATATAGCACCTAACCCAATCCACATCAGAACCCGCCCACTAGCCCGACTGGTCAGCACGTAGGACACACACCAGGAGGTCCTGGGTTCGATTCCCAGGCTCCGCAATATTTTTTTTGCATTTTAAATGCTGTTTGATATTTATTTGTGTTTAAATATGTTCAAACTTGTTTAAATCATAACAGTAATATTTTTTTATAAAAACAGTAATAATGTTTTAAAAAATATGTTCAAATTTGTTACTTGAAAATATCATCGGCGGCGGCGGTGGAGCGGGGGAGGGTGCG
>NW_021303814.1:0-646 GCF_002162155.2 Triticum dicoccoides
GAACCGAAGCGATTGCACTGCAGGCTACGCGTTACTGAACCCGAGCGATCGATCGATCCCTTGCTGTTAACTGAACCCAAGTGATTCCTTCGCTACTGCTGCTAACTGGAGCTGATCGATGCTGCCTCTGGATGAACAGTGAGTGTTGTTGGGGGGGGGGGTTGGCTGAACAGTTCCCGGTGGGGGGTTGGATGAACAAGACCCCGTGGTAGTAGAGGCCGTTGCCGCTGGATTAACAGGACCCCGATCGAGCCGGTTGGGGGTGGATGAACAGGACCCCGTGGAGGGATGGATGAACAGGACCCCGTGGAGGGCTGGTTGAACAATAGCCGGTGGAGGGCTAGATGAACAGTAGCCCTTGGAGGGGTGATTGAACAGGAACCCGTCGAGAGGGCTGGTTAAACAGTAGCCGGTGGAGGAGCATGCGGTGGAGGCTGGATGAGCAGGAGCCCGTGGATGAACGGTCGTAGGTGGAGGCTGGAGGAGGTCAACGGTGCATGAACAGTAGCCCGTGGAGGCAGTCGACGATGGAGATGAACAGTATTCCGTGGAGTCCCATTTTGCGGTATGCCACACCCCTCCTGATGAAGAGGACCCTCGTTTCGACCGTAGTGCTCCAACACAAGTCTGTTTCCTCCGTTTTGCG
>NW_021303815.1:0-976 GCF_002162155.2 Triticum dicoccoides
TATATGTGATGTATGAGATGTTCATGCTATTGTAATAGGATTCACGACTTGCATGTCGATGAGTATGACAACCGGCAGGAGCCATAGGAGTTGTCTTTATTCTTTTATATGACCTGCGTGTCATCAAGAAACACCATGTAAATTACTTTACTTTATTGCTAAACGCGTTAGCCATAGTAGTAGAAGTAATAGTTGGCGAGCAACTTCATGGAGACACGATGATGGAGATCATGATGATGGAGATCATGGTGTCAAGCCGGTGACAAGATGATCATGGAGCCCCAAGATGGAGATCAAAGGAGCTATGTGATATTGGCCATATCATGTCACGTTTATTATTTGATTGCATGTGATGTTTATCATGTTTTGCATCTTGTTTACTTAGAACGACGGTAGCAAATAAGATGATCCCTCATAATAAATTCAAGAAGTGTTCCCCCTAACTGTGCACCATTGCGACAGTTCGCTGTTTCAAAACACCACGTGATGATCGGGTGTTTTATTCAGACGTTCACATACAACGGGTGTAAGACAGATTTACACATGCAAACACTTAGGTTGACTTGACGAGCCTAGCATGTACAGACATGGCCTCGGAACACAGAAGACCGAAAGGTCGAGCATGAGTCGTATAGAAGATACGATCAACATGAAGATGTTCACCGATGTTGACTAGTCCGTCTCACGTGATGATCGGACACGGTCTAGTTTAACTCGGATCATGTAATACTTAGATGACTAGAGGGATGTCTAATCTAAGTGGGAGTTCACTAATAATTTGATTAGTTGAACTTAATTATCATGAACTTAGTCTAAAATCTTTGCAATATGTCTTGTAGATCAAATGGCCAACGTAGTCCTCAACTTCAACGTGTTCCTAGAGAAAACTAAGCTGAAAGACGATGGCAGCAACTATACGGACTGGGTCCGGAACCTGAGGATCATCCTCATAGCTGCCAAGAAAGATTATGTCCTA
>NW_021303816.1:0-1125 GCF_002162155.2 Triticum dicoccoides
ATATGCAGAAACCCGAATGTTGTTCGGAGTCCCGGATGAGATCCCGGACGTCACGAGGAGTTCCGGAATGGTCCGGAGGTAAAGAATTATATATAGGAAGTGCTATTTCGGGCATCGGGACAAGTTTCGGGGTTATCGGTATTGTACCGGGACCACCGGAAGGGTCCCGGGGGTCCACCGGGTGGGGCCACCTGTCCCGGGGGGCCACATGGGCTGTAGGGGGTGCGCCTTGGACATCATGGGCCAAGGGCACCAGCCCCTATAGGCCCATGCGCCTAGGGTTTCCCCCTAGGAGGAGTCCTAGTGGTGGAAGGCACCCCTAGGTGCCTTGGGGGGGGGGAGGGAAACCTCCCCTAGGCCGCCGCCCCCCCCTAGTAGATCTCATCTACTAGGGCCGGCGCCCCCCCTGGCACCCCTATATATAGTGGGGGAGAGGAGGGACTTCACACACCAGCCCCTGGCGCCTCCACCTCCCCCCGTTACGTCTCTCCCTCGTAGTCTCGGCGAAGCCCTGCTGCTGTGACGCCCTGCATCCACCACCACGCCGTTGTGCTGCTGGATCTTCATCAACCTCTCCTTCCCCCTTGCTGGATCAAGAAGGAGGAGACGTCTCCCGTCCCGTACGTGTGTTGAACGCGGAGGTGCCGTCCGTTCGGCGCTGGTCATCGGTGATTTGGATCACGTCGAGTACGACTACATCATCACCTTGCAAGATTCCGCACGCGATCTACAAGTGGTATGTAGATGCAAACTCTCTCCCTAGACTCGTTGCTTAGATGAACTCATAGATGGATCTTGGTGAAACCGTAGGAAAAATTTTAATTTTCTGCAACGTTCCCCAACAGTGGCATCATGAGCTAGGTCTATGCGTAGTTCTCTTTGCACGAGTAGAACACAACTTTGTTGTGGGCGTGGATTTTGTCATCTTACTTGCCTCTACTAGTCTTTTCTTGCTCAACGGTATTGTGGGATGAAGCGGCCCGGACCAACCTTACACGTACACTTACGTGAGACCGGTTCCACCGACTGACATGCACAAGTTGCATAAGGTGGCTGGCGGGTGTCTGTCTCTCCCACCTTAGTTGGAGCGGAATCGATGAACAGGGCCCTTATGAAGGGTAAATA
>NW_021303817.1:0-1127 GCF_002162155.2 Triticum dicoccoides
GCATACAGATCTCAGTGCTTAAGGTCGGCTTCAATGAAACAACCCACCATGTACTCCTACATGGCCTCTCATCGATACCTTTACCAAATCGTGTTCACCACACCACTCTCATTACCGAGATAAACATTTCACTCTAGCCCATCACCCAGATGAACCAGACCTGACACGACTCTAAGCATAGCAGGCATAGCAAGGTAGGAACAACACATACATATGGCTCAAACAACTCCTACACATGCTAGTGGGTTTCATCTAGTTACTGTGGCAATGACAGGTCATGCAGAGGAAATGGGTCCAACTACCGTAGCACACAGCAGTTTGAAACGCGTTGTCTTAATGCAGTAAAAGAGAGCAGGAGCGAGAACATGGGATTGTATCGATATGATCAAATGATTGGTTGCTTGCCTGATGGTTCGATGCACGGATACGGTTCTTCGTTAGGGTAATCACGGTACTCCTGGACAGAACCTGTCGCAAAGGGCATCGATACACAAGCATCACCAAACAATGTGCAACAATATGATGCATGCATGAAACATGGCAATATGAGTGTATTGGGCTAATGCAACTAAAGCCAGAAGGGTTTGAACAAATTTGAATCAAAGATTCAAATTCCAAATTCAAATATGGCCTTTTAAAGTTCCTTTTCTTGTTCTGCTTAAAACATCAATTTAACTTGTTTGATCATGCATGAAAATAGTACAGATGGATAGATTGGATTTTTCTGATCATTTTTCATATATAATTTGTCCAATTTGGAGTTACAGAATAAAAGTTATGAATTTTTGAAGTTTAAATAATATTCTGGAATTTCCTGATTTAAATTAAATCCAGAAAATCAATTACTGCGTCAGCCTGACGTCAGTGTGATGTCAGCAGGTCAACGGAACTGGTCCAGGTCAAACCTGACAGTGGGTCCCGCATGTCAGGGTGATTATTTTAATTAAAACTTAATTAAAACTAATCCTGTTTAATTAACAGGGCTGGGCCCCACCTGTCATTGACTCAGGGGAGTCAACCAGGGCCCACCCGTGGTCAAACCCGAGTCGGCTGCACCGGCGTTTAGCCGCCGGCGAGCCCGACGCGGCGGCGGAAGTGGTTTTGGTCATTTCGGCCACCAAACGGAC
>NW_021303818.1:0-1154 GCF_002162155.2 Triticum dicoccoides
AGGGTTTGATCGAATCCTCGACATCGTGGTTCATCCGATGACAACATCGAGAAGCATGTGGGAGCCAACATGGGTATCCATATCCCGCTGTTGGTTATTGACCGGAGAACGTCTCGGTCATGTCTACATGTCTCCCGAACCCGTAGGGTCTACACACTTAAGGTTCGATGACGCTAGGGTTATAAAGGAAGTTTGTATGTGGTTACCGAATGTTGTTCGGAGTCCCGGATGAGATCCCGGACGTCACGAGGAGTTCCGGAATGGTCCGGAGGTAAAGATTTATATATGGGAAGTCCTATTTTGGCCACCGGAAAATGTTCGGGATTTTTCGGTATTGTACCGGGAAGGTTCTAGAAGGTTCCGGAGTGGGGCCCACCTGCATGGGGGGACCCACATGAACGTGAGTAGTGGGGGAAAGGCCCCACACCCCTGGTCAAGGCGCACCAAGATCCCCCGTTAGAAGGAATAAGATCATATCCCGAAGGGATAAGATCAAGATCCCTAAAAAGGGGGGATAACAATCGGTGGGGAAGGAAATGATGGGATTTCTTTCCTCCCACCTTGGCCAACGCCCCAATGGACTTGGAGGGCAAGAAACCAGCCCCTCCACCCCTATATATAGTGGGGAGGCGCATGGGAGCTTAACACAAGCCAAGGCGCAGCCCCTCCCCTCCCCAACACCTCTCCTCCTTCGTATATGCTTGGCGAAGCCCTGTCGGAGTACTGCTGCACCAACTACACCATGCCGTCGTGCTGCCGTTGGAGCAATCTTCCTCAACCTCTCCTTCCCCCTTGCTGGATCAAGAAGGAGGAGACGTCTCCCGTCCCGTACGTGTGTTGAACGCGGAGGTGTTGTCCGTTCAGCACTTGGACATCGGTGATCCGAATCACGTTCGAGTACGACTCCATCATCACCATCCCCTTGGCTAGCTTCCGCTCGTGATCTACAAGTGGTATGTAGATGCAAACTCTCTCCCTTGACTCGTTGCTTAGATGAACTCATAGATGGATCTTGGTGAAACCGTAGGAAAAATTTTAATTTTCTGCAACGTTCCCCAACAGTGGCATCATGAGCTAGGTCTATGCGTAGTTCTCTTTGCACGAGTAGAACACAATTTTGTTGTGGGCGTGGATTTTGTCATCTTACTTGCCTC
>NW_021303819.1:0-1051 GCF_002162155.2 Triticum dicoccoides
CAGGAGCGAGAGAGTGGGATTTTATCGGAATGAACAAGGGGGTTTTGCTTGCCTGGCACTTCTGAAGATAACATTGAGTCTTCATCAGTGTCAACGATCACATCATCGGTATCACGTCTATCGAGAGGGGACAAATACCGGCAACACAGAAAGGAACACAATCAATGCAATGCACAATATGATGCATGATCATGACATGGCAAAATGAATGTGTTTTGAGCTAATGCAACTAGCAACAGATTAAATGAAGTTGGTTTGAATACAAGATTCAAATTCAAACTCCATATGTGATTATTCAAATGTCATTCACTTGATTTGTGCTAAACAGCAGCTATAAGTTGTTCTAACATGCATGAAAATGGTACAGATGGATTCCTTGAATTTTTCTGATAATTTTTCATATATAATTTATTTAATTTGGAGCTACGGTTGAATTTCTATGAATTTTAGAAGTTTTAGGCATTTTCTGAAATTTCCTGAATATTTAGAATTAAAAATAATTCCAGAAAATGAATTATGGCGTCAGCATGACCTCATGCTGACCTCAGCAGGTCAACGGGCGGTCCAGGTCAAACCTGACGTGTGGGGTCCACACGTCAGTGACACAGGGGCTAATCCCGCGTTGACCCGGGCTTTGACCAGCTACGGGGCCCACTGTCAGTGTCACGGGGTTAGTTTAACAGGGTCATTAGTGCTAATTAGGCGTGCCACGTCGGCAGTCGCCGGAGTGTCGCCGGCGACGACCACGGCCGACAGCGGAGGTGCACCGTGCGCTCGCTACGGAGCACCATTTGACGTGCGGTTTGCTCCTACGGGTTCCTGGGAGGAAGGCGCATCTAAAGAGGCAAGTGACAGCAGCTGGGGTGGCCGGAGCTGCCGGCGGCGAGCTCCTTTGCGGCTGCCGGAGTTCGGGCAATCTCGGGGTCGGGGTTAGGAAGCACGACAGGAGGAGCTGGGGCGTGCTACGGACTCCTGAGATCACGGTGAGCACGTCAGTGGGCTCGGATACGAGCTGGGGTGGCTGTGGCCACGGCCACGCCATGGCCGGCGG
>NW_021303820.1:0-741 GCF_002162155.2 Triticum dicoccoides
CTACTCCTCCCCCGCGTGGTACTCGACCTTGTTTCGCACGTTTTGCCGGACGGGTGTCCAGACCCGCCAATCCTTTGGCCTTCTTGGCGGTTGTGGCAAACGATGAAGGAGCGGCCACCGCTTTCACCGGACGAGCAGGTTGATCATTGTACATATCATTCACTTTTTTCAAACTTTCCTTTGGAATCTTCTTGCTACATGTCATGTTCAATCACCTGATACGAAGAAGAACAAACAAATTAGTACAGATGATACAACTTGATGTAAATCGCCTCCTCGTCCGCCTCCTCCTCCTGCCTCACCTACTCCCCCTCCTCGTCCGCCTCCTCAGGGAGCCGGGAGACCTAACCCTAGTCGCCTCTTACGTCGCCGCCGCCTCTCCCTCTCGCGCACGACGGCACCTTGCCGCCGGCGACCGCGAGCTTCGCCACGTCCAGCCCCCTCCTTCCCCTAAAACCTAAGCCCTAGAAACGTTAGGGTCCCAGCTCCTACCACTGACACACACATACAAAGCACACACTCACACACATTATTCACTATATATGCATATATATACACCTTTTGTTGTAATGGAGAGGGGGGAAACCCGTTTTATTTCAAAAAAACGAGATTGAGTAGGGGGGCTCACCAACGAGGCAGGGGGCGGCGGGGGAGGTGGA
Organism: Triticum dicoccoides; assembly: GCF_002162155.2. Classification (NCBI taxonomy): domain Eukaryota; kingdom Viridiplantae; phylum Streptophyta; class Magnoliopsida; order Poales; family Poaceae; genus Triticum; species Triticum dicoccoides. The sequence goes on from NW_021303820.1 coordinate 660, forward strand.
TGCCGGACGAGGTAGAGCTCAGTGGAGGGGATGCCGTGCCGGTGGTGCTCGCTGAAGCTTGGCCGAGACGGTGGTGGTGGAC
>NW_021303820.1:3040-4583 GCF_002162155.2 Triticum dicoccoides
AGTGCATGTCATCGCGAGATGACAGACCTAGTCTAGGCTCGTTCTGTCACGGGATCACGCACCGAAGATTCTGTCTCGGGAATGGACGCAGTCAGTTCTTGACGTTCCCGCCCGTGTGTGTGGTGTGTGAGGCACGTGCCACGTCAAGGACGTGCGTTGCTTATGCAAATAGCACTCCACACCGGCATGCATATACATGGGCCACAGGCATGTAGGGGTGCCCTCCCCCCTCCCTCGGGCGGTCTCCATATCGAGCACCCATCCGGTGGCCCCGGCGGTCTAGGGCGTTATTCGGCACCGAGAGGGTGTAGTCCATGGTGAATAACTGCTTCTCCGTGTTAGTGCATGTCATTGCGAGATGACAGACCAAGTCTAGGCCAAAGCCACAGCAAGATCCCATCCGTGTAGACCCGACGCGTCCGTTTCCCCCCTCCAGGTGCCGGCCGTGAGGGGGGCCACACCCCGGAGAGGCCTGCCGCCTCTTCGGACATGCCACCACACCGTGCGACATGTATGAGGGCCCGGTGCTATGCTCCGGTGGCATTGCTACCCTCCTAGGGCCCCCATCCCGCCTAACCCTGTAGCGTTTGACCACGGGATCTGGCCCTTTGACTTTGCACGGACGGGCTTTGACCAGTGGAACTCTCCACCCAGTTGTGTTAGGTTAGCCCATAGGAACACTTTGGAGCAACATCCGGGCCTAAGCCATAGCAAGACCCCATCCGTGTAGACCCGACGCGTCCGTTTCCCCCCTCCAGGTGCCGATGGCGGCACCGTCCGTGAGGGGGGGGGCACACCCGGGAGACGTGGGCCGGGCGTTTGCAACCGCCACAACACTTCCAGACTTGTGAGAGGCCGCCGGCCACAGTCGTAGACACGCAAAGAGCAATCCGCGGAGAGGGAAGTGTTTAGATACTTCTTTAAAGTTCTCTCTCGGTGCCGGTCTAGAAAGTTGACCGGCACCGAGAGAGGGGGGTAGGCCACGGTCAACAACTTCTTCTTCTCATATGTTTTTACTTTACACACTCTTTAAAGTTGAGTTTTGAAAAAAATCATTAGAAGTCATGGAATTTATAAACTTTGGTCGTAAAGGCATATGAAATATGAGATACAAAAAAGATAGTGCAAAAAAAGACAAAAAGAGGGGGCGGGAAATTAGAGCAGTCATTACCGAGAGTCGATTCTTGGCTCTCGGTAATTTCCACCTTTTCCGAGCGTGGCTCTCGGTAAATCATCTGACCTAGATCTAGAGTTGATTTCTTTTCCGAGTGCTGCACCGACAAGCACTCGGTAAATGTGACATCGACTACTTAAGCATATTTCCCCCCTGTTGTTTCTTCACTCAACTCCCCACCGACCGGCGTCCCTCCTCCTCTGCTCCGGCACCCCTCCACCGACCGGTGCCCCCTCCACCGCCGCCCCCCACACCACACCGAGCTCCTCCCTCCGGTAAGCCCCCCTCATCTCCATGTGTGTATAGATAGATGGATTGATAGATGGATGCATAGATAGATGGATGGATTGATAGATGGATGCATAGATA
>NW_021303821.1:0-1918 GCF_002162155.2 Triticum dicoccoides
GAAGTTCAGGGTTTGATTTAGCTTTCGTCTACAACTTAAAGGTTTATTTTGGACTTTTTCCACCAGTACCAAGAGATGTAAATGGTAATCTGCTTACGGCTCAATGTGTCTATGTTCCCTGTGCTGCAAATGTGGTAACTATGAAGGCAATGGCGATGCGTGATGGATTAACCCTCGCAAATAGTTTGGAATTTCACCATGTAGAAGCGGAGTCGGATTCTCTTATCGTTATAGACTTCTGCACTGGTCAATCATGTTGGTGGGACGCTGCCTCAGCAATCTTCACAAAATGTGTGGATACTAGTGTTTCTATTGGGAAGGTTAACACTAGTAGAAAACGGTCATTAATCCCGGTTCCAGAGGGCTTTCAGTCCTGGTTCTGGAACCGGGACTAAAGAGGGTCGGGACTAAAGCCCAAAACCTTTAGCCCCGTTTCGTTTACGAACCGGGACAGAAGGGGCTCCACGTGGCCGTTGCAGGGCGTCCAGGCAGGAGGACCTTTAGTCCTGGTTAGTATTACCACCCGGGACCAAAAGGCATCCACACGTCAGCAGTTGGCAGGAGCTGGATTTTTTTTTTGAGGGGGGGCGGGGTCAGGGGGTTTTCTAGGGTTAATTTTGGGGTTTCATATTGCATTAGCTAGCTAATAGAGAGAAATGTCCTCTCTTTCTCCGTGCTTGGTCGATCTAGCTACTATACATATAGAGAGAACTCGACACGCTAGCTAGTAAGAAAATGAAGGAACCATTAATTACAAAAGATCGTCGTGAATATATATATATACAGAGATAAGTGAAGCCTCTCTTTCTCTGAGAGATTGGTCGAACAACAAGTTTTCGTATATCTATCCGACGCTACTACATATGTACAATATAACATGTCTTACACTCCTTAACATCTAAAATCGGTTTTAACTTTCACATGGTATTCTCCGATTTTACGTATGACGTGGTCAAGAAAAAATCCCATCAATTCCTCTTGAATTGCTCGTATACAATATAAGTTTAAACATTGTTATCGGTCCACTAATCAAGCGGCTCATGTGCTAGCTCAATATTGTTTTTTAGTAAGACTTCGAGTAGGTGGTCGGAGGAACCCCTAGGTTGCCTCACCACTAGGGCTGCAAAAGAGTCGAGTTCGAGTGAGTTGGCCTAGGCTCAGCTCAACTCATATTAAAATTCGAGCGAGCTCAAAATGTGCGAAGCTCAAGGCCGAGCTGTAGAAAGTGGCTTGTGCTCAGCTTGTAATGATCTCGAGTCGATCTCGAGCTAGTTTCGAGCTAAATAAGATGATTTTTAAAATCATTTTAAGGCAAATTTTAAAGCAAGATATGCCACAACAGAACTGAAAAATCACTATAAATTCGACTTATTCTTTCTCAAGTGAAAACTAGTATCTAAAAACAAGAGATCATAGATAGAAGGCGATGAAGGTGCGCCAGCTCACTTTGACGAAAATAAAAAGATATTGAACACATGGTTGGCCACGTGATGAGAATAAATTTTCTCCATACTTAATTTCCCTCGGTCAGGATGCCTCAGGTTCTCGGTGTTGACCGAGACGGTGCTCCGGAGAATGCACCCGAGCTGAAGCGAGTACCCCTTGACTATTCGTTCGGGCGCCGTTGGATTCCCGTTGGAGTCCACTTCAGTAACTTCCTCCTTGAGGGTGAGGAGCACGATCGGGCGCCGGTCCTTCCGTTGCCTCTTCGGTTGGCTGCCATCTGTGCGTGCGCCGCCATCATCAGTGGTGGCATCTTCGGCGGCACCATCAGTGGTGGCATCAGTGGGGTCATCCTCGGCGGTACCATCAGTGGTCTCAGGATCGATGGGGAAGGCGGCATCCTCATACAACTGAGGTTGGTCCTCCATCTCCTGGGACAGCTCACAGAATGCCTTGCCGCCCGAACCCCCGGCCT
>NW_021303822.1:0-1119 GCF_002162155.2 Triticum dicoccoides
TTGCAGAAAACAAAAATTTTCCTACTCGTTTCACCAAGATCATCTAGGAGTTCATCTAGCAACGAGTGAATAGATGCATCTACATACCTTGTAGATCGCGAGCGGAAGCGTTCAAAGAACGGGGATGATGTAGTCGAACACGACGTGATTCGAATCACCGGAGATCCTAGCACCGAACGGACGGCACCTCCGCGTTCAACACACGTACGGAACAGCCACGTCTCCTCCTTCTTGATCCAGCAAGGGAGGGAGGAGAGGTTGAGGGAGATGGCACCAGCAGCAGCACGACGGCGTGGTGTTGATGGAGCTGCAGTACTCCGGCAGAGCTTCGCTAAGCAATAAGGAGGTGGAGGAGGTGTTGGGGAGGGAGAAGGAGGCAACCAAAGGCCAAGGACTCAAGGTATGAAGTCCCTCCTCTCCCCCACTATATATAGGGGTGCCAAGGGGGGGGGTGCGCAGCCTAGGAGATCCAATCTCCTATGGCCGGCGGCCAAGGGGAGGTTTCCCTCCCCCCCCCAAGGCACCTAGGAGGTGCCTTCCACTAGTAGGACTCCTCCCCCTTGGAAACCCTAGGCGCATGGGCCTAGTGGGGCTGGTGCCCTTGGCCCATGTAGGCCAAGGCGCACCCCCTACAGCCCATGTGGCCCCCGGGGATGGGTGGCCCCACCCGGTGGGCCCCCGGGACCCCTCCGGTGGTCCCGGTACAATACCGATAACCCCGAAACTTGTCCCGATGCCCGAAACAGGACTTCCTATATATAAATCTTTACCTCCGGACCATTCCGGAACTCCTCGTGACGTCCGGGATCTCATCCGGGACTCCGAACAACATTCGGGTTACTGCATATACATATCCCTACAACCCTAGCGTAACTGAACCTTAAGTGTGTAGACCCTACGGGTTCGGGAGACATGTAGACATGACCGAGATCGCTCTCCGGTCAATAACCAACAGCGGGATCTGGATACCCATGTTGGCTCCCACATGCTCCACGATGATCTCATCGGATGAACCACGATGTCGAGGATTTAATCAACCCCGTATGCAATTCCCTTTGTCAATCGATATGTTACTTGCCCGAGATTCGATCGTCGGTATCCCAATACCTCGTTCAATCT
>NW_021303823.1:0-2141 GCF_002162155.2 Triticum dicoccoides
GGAGGAAAATAGTTCTGTCAGTGAGCATATACTCAAAATGTCTGGGTTGCACAACCGCTTGTCCCAGCTGGACATTAACCTCCCGGACGAGGCGGTCATTGACAGAATCCTTCAGGCACTCCCACCTAGCTACAAGAGCTTTGTGATGAACTACAATATGCAGGGGATGGTGAAAACCATTCCTGAAGTATTTTCAATGCTGAAATCAGCGGAGGTGTAAATCAAAAAGGAACATCAAGTGTTGATGGTCAATAAAACCACTAGTTTCAAGAAAGGCAATGGTAAGAAGAACTTCAAGAAGGACGGCGAGGGAGTTGCCGCGCCCGGTAAGCCAGTTGCCGGGAAGAAGCCAAAGAAGGACCCAAGCCTGAGACTGAGTGCTTTTATTGCAAAGGGAAGGGTCACTGGAAGCGGAACTGCCCCAAATACTTTGCGGACAAGAAGGCCGGCAACACTAAAGGGATATGTGATATGCATGTATTTGATGTGTACCTTACCAGTACTCGTTGTAGCTCCTGGGTATTTTATACCGGTGCCATTGCTCATATTTGTAACTCAAAGCAGGAGCTGCAAAATAAGCGGTGACTGGTGAAGGACGAGGTGACGATGCACGTCGGGAATGGTTCCAAGGTCGATGTGATCGCCGTCGGCACGCTACCTCTACATTTACCTACAGGATTAGTTTTAAACCTCAATAATTGTTATTTAGTGCCAGCTTTGAGCATGAACATTGTATCTGGATCTTGTTTAATGCGAGATGGCTACTCATTTAAATACGAGAATAACGGTTGTTCCATTTATATTAGAGATATGTTTTATGGTCATGCCCCGTTGGTCAATGGTTTATTCTTAATGAATCTCGAACGTGATGTTACACATATGTTGGGGAACGTTGCATAAAATAAAAGAACTCCTACGTTCACCAAGATCAATCTATGAGTTCATCTAGCAACGAGAGAGAGTAGTGCATCTACATACCACTTGTAGATCGCGTGCGGAAGCGTTCAAGAGAACGGGGTTGAGGGAGTCGTTCTCGTCGTGATCCAAATCACCGGAGATCCTAGCACCAAACGGACGGCACCTCCATGTTCAACACACGTACGATCAGCGTGACGTCTCCTCCTTCTTGATCCAGCAAGGGGGAAGGAGAGGTTGATGAAGATAAAGCAGCACGACAGCGTGGTGGTGGATGCAGCAGGGCTCCGGCAGGGCTTCCCCAAGCAACTACGGGAGGGAGAGGTGTAGCAGGGAGGGGAGGGAGGCGCCAGGTCTTGGGTGCGGCTGCCCTCCCACCCCCCCTCATTATATAGGGACCCCGGCGGGGTGCCGGCCCTAGAGATGGGATCTCCTAGGGGGGGGCGGCCAAGGGGGGAGACTTGCCCCCCAAGGCAAGTGGAGGCGCCCCCTCCCCTAGGGTTCCCAACCCTAGGCGCAGAGGGGGGCCCAGGGGGGAGCGCACCAGCCCACTAGGGGCTGGTTCCCCTCCCACTTCAGCCCATGGGGCCCTCCGGGATAGGTGGCCCCACCCGGTGGACCCCCGGGACCCTTCCGGTGGTCCCGGTACAATACCGGTGGACCCCGAAACTTTCCCGATGGCCGAAACTCGACTTCCTATATATAATTCTTTACCTCCGGACCATTCCGGAACATTTCGTGACATCCGGGATCTCATCCGGGACTCCGAACAACTTTCGGTTTGCTGCATACTCATATTCATACAACCCTAGCGTCACCGAACCTTAAGTGTGTAGACCCTACGGGTTCGGGAGACACGTAGACATGACCGAGACGGCTCTCCGGTCAATAACTAACAGCGGGATCTGGATACCCATGTTGGCTCCCACATGCTCCTCAATGATCTCATCGGATGAACCACGATGTCGAGGATTCAAGTAACCCCGTATACAATTCCCTTTGTCAGACGGTATGTTACTTGCCCGAGATTCGATCATCGGTATCCCAATACCTCGTTCAATCTCGTTACCGGCAAGTCACTTTACTCGTACAGTAATGCATGATCCCGTGACCAGACACTTGGTCACTTTGAGCTCATTATGATGATGCACTACCGAGTGGGCCCAATGATACCTCTCCGTAATACGGAGTGACAAATCCCAGTCTCGATCCGTGTCAACCCAACA
>NW_021303824.1:0-938 GCF_002162155.2 Triticum dicoccoides
CAATTGCACCCACATGAGGAGAATTATCCTACTCATGATCTAGAACTTGCAGCCGTAGTCTATGCACTTAAGACCTGGCGACATTACCTCCTCGGTAATCGTTGCGAAATATTCACTGATCACCAAAGTCTGAAGTATATTTTCACCCAACCGGATTTGAATCTCAGGCAGAGACGTTGGGTTGAATTGATCACTGACTTCGACTTAGGAATAACCTACACCCCAGGGAAAGCCAACGTCATGGCTGATGCGCTAAGTCGTAAATCTTATTGTAACAACCTGATGTTACAACAAAGTCAACCGCTTCTCCATGAGGAATTTCGGAAGCTTAACCTTCACATTGTTCCTCAAGGTTTTCTTTCCACCTTGGTGGCAAAACCTACCCTTACGGATCAAATTATCAAAGCACAGAAGGTAGATCCGGGAATCTCCCGCATCAAGAGGAACATTCAGAAAGGAATTGCGAATTGCTTCTCCATTAATGATCAAGGGGTCGTACACTTCGGGAATCGACTAGTGGTTCCCAAAGTGCGAAACCTGAGGCGATTGATCCTTAAGGAAGCTCATGAATCTCCTCTCACCATTCATCCCGGTAGTACTAAAATGTATCAGGACCTACGCCAGAGGTTCTGGTGGACTAGGATGAAGAGAGAAATTGCTCAGTATATTGCAAATTGCGACGTCTGTCGTCGTGTAAAAGCAGAGCATCAACGGCCTGCTGGCACCCTTCAACCCTTAGCTATTCCTGAATGGAAATGGGATAAAATTGGTATGGATTTCATTACCGGGTTTCCCAGGACCAAGAGAGGGAATAATGCTATTTTCGTCGTGGTCGATCGTCTTTCCAAAGTAGCCCACTTCTTACCTGTTCGTGAGAGTATAACCGCTAGTCAGCTGGCAGATTTGTACATCTCCCGAATAGTGTCTCTCCATGGTGT
>NW_021303825.1:0-915 GCF_002162155.2 Triticum dicoccoides
CTAGTGGTCTTGTTAACCATCAACACTTGATGCTCCTTCTTGATTTCTACCTCCGCAGCTTTTAGCATTGCGAAGAGCTCGGGAATAGTCTTGTTCATCCCTTGCATATTATAGTTCATCACGAAGCTCTTGTAGCTTGGTGGCAGTGATTGGAGAATTCTGTCAATGACGCAATCATCTGGAAGATTAACTCCCAATTGAATCAAGTGATTATTATACCCAGACATTTTGAGTATATGCTCACTGACAGAACTGTTCTCTTCCATCTTGCAGCTATAGAACTTATTGGAGACTTCATATCTCTCAATCCGGGCATTTGCTTGAAATATTAACTTCAACTCCTGGAACATCTCATATGCTCCATGACGTTCAAAACGTCGTTGAAGTCCCGATTCTAAGCCGTAAAGCATGGCACACTGAACTATCGAGTAATCATCAGTTTTGCTCTGCCAGACGTTCATAACATCTGGCGTTGCTCCAGCAGCAGGCCTAGCACCCAGCGGTGCTTCCAGGACGTAATTCTTCTGTGCAGCAATGAGGATAATCCTCAAGTTACGGACCCAGTCCGTGTAATTGCTACCATCATCTTTCAACTTTGCTTTCTCAAGGAACGCATTAAAATTTAACGGAACAACAGCACGAGCCATCTATCTACAATCAACATAAACAAGCAAGATACTATCAGGGACTAAGTTCATGATAAATTTTAAGTTCAATTAATCATATTATTAAAGAACTCCCACTTAGATAGACATCCCTCTAATCCTCTAAGTGATCACGTGATCCAAATCAACTAAACCATGTCCGATCATCACGTGAGATGGAGTAGTTTCATCGGTGAACATCATTATGTTGATCATATCTACTATATGATTCACGCTCGACCTTTCGGTCTCCGTGTTCCGAGGCCATATC
>NW_021303826.1:0-2267 GCF_002162155.2 Triticum dicoccoides
ATACGCTCCAACAAACGGTTTGTCTCCCGCTTGTTTCTCTCAGCTTCCATCATAACCTCGGCTAGTGAAGGAGGATGAGGCAGATTTGCATCCCTAGCTTCACTGCCTTCGGCCTGCTCTTGAGAAGCAGGGTTAGCGCGCGTGTTGACCATCCTAGGTAAACAAGACAATGATTTAGTCAGGATGGTAAAATTCCGACATAGGATTCATAATGTAAGAAATAACTCGGAATGCAAGATGATCATCCGTATGACATGGTAGATACAGAAACTGCTTCTTTTATTCCATCGTCATACACACCATACAGGGTTTAGTACAAGACCAAACAAAGTACTATTACGGTGAAAAGAGGATTACATCTCATCGGAGGCATTCCCAGCTCCTATACATTATTTTTCTACATCTCCGGAAAGAGTACAACTAGGTCATATCCCACGAGTCACGCAGGACGATAGACGACACAACTAGTGCGAACTAGTGATACTACCACTAACTCAGACCGATCCGTAGTAGTCCTCGTAGAAGTCACCTCCATAGCCTGGAAGCTCAACATGATCATCTGGAAACAGACGGTCTCGCGGAGCTTGTGGACCATAGGGGCTAGGATGAGGCCTTGGACCAACAAACGGTGGCCTGCGGGGACCGCGAGGTGGGGTGATGCCTCCTACATCACGCCAAACCATCACGTCTGGCAAAGCAGATCTCACAGGATAGAGATCGCGCATATCTGAATATCCAGCTTGCACCGCCGGTGCGAACCGAGTCAAAGTGGCCCAGTGGTCAGCACGGGTGTTGAAGAGCTCTAGCCTTAAAGCCCGATTTTCACGGTCCTTATCCTCGAGCATCTCAGCAGTGGTGCGAGTCCGTGAATCCTCCTGAGTGGGGTCAGCATAGATAGCCTGGAGATACCCTTGCGCTCCCGGAAGTGATCCTGGCATATACCGGAAATCAGAGTCCCGAAATAACCCAGATCTGACTCGCATAATGGTCATCATAGAGTAGGCGGCGTCCTGCACAGCCATCTCAATAGTAACCCCGAGTCCATAGGAGCAGTGAAGAGGCTCGGTGGATCCAGGATAAGATGGAAATATCCTGACAGTGCAGAGATACTGACTTTGATTAAAATCTCGGAATTGCTCTTCGACCGTGTACTCGGGATACCAGCGGTATCCAGCCTCAGTCATTACCCTGACCAACTTAGCAGTATGGCCGGGTACATCTAGGCATCGAGTCAGGCGAACCACTTGATTGAGGTCGCGAGTGGCCATCTGAAAGCACAATCATAATGCAAAGGCATTAGAATTTCTAGCAAAATTTCGGCAGCATAACAGCTGTAAATGCTCAAAAAGGATTTGAGACATTTGACAAAGCATTTCGTACCCACTCATCATCATCATATCAAAGTTCTCAAACCATTCTGGCAACATAATGTGGTAGTAGAACTGAACTAGGCTGGTAACCATCAAACTTATAAGGTACTACTGATTAGTAACTCGTGATCCTGATAGAGAGAACAGATCCTAATTCCTTAACCCCTGGTGGAAGAATGGACTGACTCAGATCAGAAAGTCATAAGGTATAAGGAGTAAAAAGAGCCTTACGTTCCAACCCACAAACAATTCCCCTACATATAACTAAAGAATTTCTAGACTCAACATCGACCAGTTTGGCTTGGAGAACCTACAGCCAGTCCGGCTCTGATGCCAACGCTGTCAGGACCCCGACTCGATGTCACATCGATCTAGCTGGTAACACCTCATATCACTTTGCGGCCTCACGCACGGTATCCCCACGGCTGTCGTCTTACCTTTTCCCGGGACCGTTTGCGCCTTTTGGCTCACGTATATGATAGTGTCGCTAGCATCCATATGATAAAGAGCCCGGGCTGACATGACTAGTCGTAAACCCAAAGTGGCACAGACTTACAGGGACAGGCATCCATGACCCAGCTTCGAACGTGTCGGTCATCAGCAAGTGGGTCCGGGCTGTAGCACTGGGCTAGCAGGACTCCGGTAAACCGGGCTGTAGCGGGCTAACAGGACTCCGGTACTCAAAGCGTGACATTTCCCCGAAGGGACAGACACAGGAACGAAGAAGGACACATGCCGGCCAGCCTAAGTGTTCCAGAGCAGTAGCAAGCTACCATGGCTCAGCGGTAACACTAGGAGACATTTCCCGGTAAGAGAGGCTACCAAAGATAAACAACTAGATAGTCAGATCCCACACATACCAAGCATTTCAATCATACACACAATATGCTCGATATG
>NW_021303827.1:0-1002 GCF_002162155.2 Triticum dicoccoides
TACTAGTAAAGTACACATTAACATAATGTATATCCAATATACTTCTATCGACCTTGCCAGCCTTCTCATCTACCAAGTATCTAGGGTAATGCTGCTCCAGTGGTTGTTCCCCTTATTACAGAAGCACTTAGTCTCGGGTTTGGGTTCAACCTTGGGTTTCTTCACTAGAGCAGCAGCTGAATTACCGTTTCATGAAGTATCCCTTTGTTCCCTTGCCCTTCTTGAAACTAGTGGTTTCACCAACCATCAACAATTGATGCTCCTTCTTGATTTCTACTTTCGCGGTGTCAAACATCATGAATATTTCAAGGATCATCATATCTATCCCTGATATGTTATAGTTAATCACGAAGCTCTAGCAGCTTGGTGGCAATGACTTTGGGGAAACATCACTATCTCATCTGGAGGATCAACTCCCACTCGATTCAAGTGATTGTTGTGCTCAGACAATCTGAGCACAAGCTCAACGATTGAGCTTTTCTCCCTTAGTTTGTAGGCTAAGAAAATCGTCGGAGGTCTTATACCTCTTGACGTGGGCACGAGCCTGAAATCCCAATTTCAGCCTTCGAAACATCTCATATGTTCCGTGACGTTTCGAAAACGTCTTTGGTGCCTCTACTTAAACCATTTAATTGAACTATCACGTAGTTATCAAAACGTGTATGTCCGATGTTCGCAACATCGACAAACGACGTTGGGGTTCAGCACATTGAGCGGTGCATTAAGGACATAAGCTTTCTACTGATCGCATAATCGCTACTATCAACTTTCAACTATATTTTCTCTAGGAACATATCTAAACAGTGGAACTAAAGCGCGAGCTTACGACATAATTTGCAAAAGGTCTTTTGACTATGTTCAGGATAATTAAGTTCATCTTATGAACTCCCACTTAGATAGACATCCCTCTGGTCATCTAAGTGATCACATGATCCGAGTCAACTAGGCCGTGTCCGATCATCACGTGAGACGGACTAGTCATCATCGGTGAACATCTTCATG
>NW_021303828.1:0-1054 GCF_002162155.2 Triticum dicoccoides
TTGTGTGCAAAGAGGCATTATTTTCATTCGAGGACGTGCCTTCCTCTTTGCCTCCTGCTGTCACTAACATTTTGCAGGAGTTCGCTGACGTTTTTCCACAAGACGTGCCACCGGGATTACCGCCTATTCGAGGGATTGAGCATCAGATTGACTTAATTCCCGGTGCTTCACTGCCAAACCGTGCACCATACCGTACCAATCCAGAGGAGACGAAGGAGATTATGCGTCAAGTACAAGAGCTTCTCGACAAAGGTTATATACGCGAATCCCTTAGTCCTTGTGCTGTTCCTATTATTCTAGTGCCAAAAAAGGATGGTACATCACGTATGTGTGTTGATTGTAGAGGCATTAATAATATTACTATTCGTTATCGTCATCCTATTCCTAGGCTAGATGATATGCTTGATGAATTGAGTGGCTCTACAATATTCTCCAAAGTTGATTTGCGTAGTGGCTACCACCAAATTCGTATGAAATTGGGAGATGAATGGAAAAGAGCATTTAAAACTAAGTTTGGATTATATGAGTGGTTAGTCATGCCTTTTGGGTTAACTAATGCACCTAGTACTTTCATGAGATTAATGAACGAAGTTTTACGTGCTTTCATTGGATGATTTGTGGTAGTTTACTTTGATGACATATTGATTTATAGCAGATCTTTGGAAGAACATTTGGAACATTTACGTGATGTTTTTATTGCTCTACGTGATGCACGTTTGTTTGGTAACCTTGGGAAGTGCACCTTTTGCACCGACCGAGTATCTTTTCTTGGCTATGTTGTTACTCCACAGGGAATTGAAGTTGATAAAGCCAAGATTGAAGCTATTGAGAGTTGGCCGCAGCCCAAAACGGTCACACAAGTGAGGAGTTTTCTTGGCCTCGCTGGATTCTATAGGCGTTTTGTGAGAGATTTCAGCACCATTGCTGCACCTCTCAATGAGCTTACAAAGAAAGATGTGCCTTTTCTTTGGGGTACCGCACAGGAAGAAGCCTTCAAGGTATTGAAAGATAAGTTGACACATGCTCCTTTACTCCAACTTCCTGATTTTAATAA
>NW_021303829.1:0-1311 GCF_002162155.2 Triticum dicoccoides
GATTAACATGTGGAAGGAATATGGGCCTATAGTGTGTACACGTGTGCACCAAGTGCAGTGACACACAACTATCAGCAAATTGTGAGAGATACACTGGGATTACACATGTACACACGTATTTTGCAGTTATAGTGCAACATTGTCCAAGAACAATATATGTTCTCATACTTTCTTGAAGGATATGGACACACATATCCATCTATAACCAAAAGCAATGTTATTCTTATGCTTTGAACAGTTGAACCCGCACATAGAAAAAGTCGTTTGAAATTGGAAGGACAATTGAATAACAATACACGTTTATTTATGGTTTTTTGACCTGCAAATGTGAAAGTACATTAACTTACATTGTTACAGAATACAAATATAACTTGCAATAGATGTAAGTGGCAAAATAGTTTACACAGAACACAAATTGAAGTTTTGTTGGTAGCACGCACTACTAAAGCAGGATCCTAGGTCCCAGATAAATTAATATTGACAAATATAAACTTCGTCCTAAGTTAAATGATAGTTATGTTTGCATTTACATGAAATATGTTAACTTGTTTCTCACATTTTAGCATGACCAATGCAACCGAAAATAGGAATTGCAGGATGACGTGGAAGAATAATTGTGTTGTTGTTGATTAATGGACACTCTAACGTCCTACCAATGGTCAAATTAGGGAGTTACCATAGTGTTCAGAAATAATAAAGCTATATGTCAAGTCAAATACAATATATATTTTTCCTACAATCTAAGAGTTTCAACGGAGAAAAAGTCATACCACATTACTACTATCCAAGGAGATGAGAAAGAGACTATATCAAATATCGTGTTATATATTTTACCTGCAAAAAGGGCACTACTTAATATAATCTGAACCTCCTCTTCAGTTTCTCAGGCCTCAATCTTCCATGGATGTGTCGGAGGTGTGTGGACGTTGTGCTAATATAAAGAAGACGACATTATAGGCGATATTAGATCCAATCTACCTTGATTGGTCCAATAACATCAGTTTGTTTCAAACTCTTAATCTATGGTAGCTGCGACTGTTACCTCTAGGTCATTTCACATAATATCTGAAGAAAAAAGTATCTATTTTGCTAATTGTATAGAACTGTGACACATAAAGAGAGAGAAATAGATTCAAGCTGAACAAAATTGTAGTACACAATCCTTTCATAGTCTGTTTTGAAATCAAACTTCAGAAGCGGAAACTTAATAATTTCTATACTGAAAATAGACATGCAGGGATTCAACACTGCTGCAAGATCAAGCTATACAAAGCCAGTAATTAAAACTCTTAGCTCGTCTGGTTTCTTACA
>NW_021303830.1:0-1838 GCF_002162155.2 Triticum dicoccoides
GGAAGGCTTGGAAGATAAGTGAGTCCATTAACTCCAACGGCATCACTGAGTATAGAACCACGATCCTAAGGCATCTTACTCGTCGTCTGAAAAGTCTGCAACATGAACGTTGCAGCCTGAAAACGAGTCAACACATGGAATATGCTGGCAATGTAACACATAGAGAGTAATGAAAAGATAAAGCTATACTACATGCATATATGGCTGGTGGAAAGCTCTATGGTTACAGTTTTTGCATAAAGCCAGTTTTTTCCCTACTGCAAAGGAATAAATTTTATTTAACTATCATGGTGGTTGTTAAACATTGAGAATGGTTGACAGCATTCTCAATCCCAATTAAGTATCATCATTAAAACCCAACAATATTAATTAAAGTAACATGATGAGATTCACATGATAATCCAAGTACTAGATACTCAAAACGTCCATAACTGGGGACACGACTAATCATGATTAGTTTATACACTCTGCAGAGGTTTGCGCACTTTTCCCACAAGACTCGATCTCCTTCGTTTTTTTTCTCGCACTGCATGGTGTTTCAGAAACGGATAACCAAGATATAGTCTTTCAGAAATGCTAGCACCTTACGATTGGGTAGACCGTACCAACCTACATCCCCTTTATCTGCTAGTCTACCACTGTAAGAGTTCGCACGACTTAATCAACTATGCTAGAGCCCATAGTAGCATTGTGGATGCACACCGAAGTTTCTAGCATGAACAATCTTATGATCCCTTTGAGCCTGGGTGGCGGTCCATAAAAAAACAGACAATCCTGGAATACCCAGGTGCCTCAATCCACCCAGATGTGTGTTTAAGTTGCCACCTTTAATAAACCATTAAATAACAATCTCACATTTCTCATGGATACACTCACCCAATCCACGTCTACTAGCATAGCATGGCATAATAAGCAAACGTAGAAGTAACTCCCAGGGGTTTAATAATAAACAGGGTAATAGGTTCTACCTTATCTACTTCCCAAAACCCACATATTATTTAGATCCTAATCATGCAATGTTTGAGGATTGATCTAATGCAATAAAAACTGGGTAGTAAAGAGATTTGATCAAAGTGTTACTTGCCTTGCTGATGATCCGTGAAACCTAGGGATTCAAAGTAGCAAGCGGTGCAATACGGATAATCTATCACAACAAACAAACAAACAAGCATACAATAAGTACTCATGTAATGCACAGATAAAACTCAAATAAGAGATCTAGCCAGAAAATTCAACTTAAGAACTCCGGTTGGCAAAAGAATCAAATCGAACGAAGCAACAAAAATCAAACGGCAAAAGAAACAAGCTTCATTTACTTATCTCGAGCTAGGTCAAATTTTAAAGAAGCAAAAACTTGTTTGAGTAGATTAAACGGAAAGAGGGTTTCGTGACGAAACTCTAGGCGCTTGAATCGCCTCATTCCGATAAACGAGCGAAGAGATAAACTAAAATGATAATCGGATCAGAAATCGCGATCAGAAATAATCGCGGAATAATCCGATAAAAAGAAAAATTGACGAACAGATTAACAAACAGACGTTCGTTAACTGAAACTAAACGGCGAAAAACGTTCATTAAAACGAACGGCGAACGCTCGCTAAATAAAATAAACCAAAAAACGAGCAAAAACCGATCTAAACAAACCTAGGGTTTCTAAAAAACCCGAAGTGGTTTTCTTAAAAAGAAACCGGTCCGGCGGCGGGCGGGGACGGTACCTTCGGCGAGGCACTCCGGCGGGGCGGGGTGGCTCCGGCGGGGCGACGAGGGGCAGTAGGGCTCCGGCTTGGTGGGGCATCGTCGGCGGCGGCGACTCGGGCGGCGGGGCGGCTCGTGCGGCG
>NW_021303831.1:0-1449 GCF_002162155.2 Triticum dicoccoides
CGGAACAATGGAGCGAGCAACCAACTTGTTGGAAATCATACATACCGATGTGTGCGGTCCAATGAGCGTTGAGGCTCGCGGAGGATATCGTTATGTTCTCACTCTCACTGATGACTTGAGTAGATATGGGTATGTCTACTTAATGAAACACAAGTCTGAGACCTTTGAAAAGTTCAAGGAATTTCAGAATGAGGTAGAGAATCAACGTGACCGAAAGATAAAATTCTTACGATCAGATCGTGGAGGAGAATACTTAAGTCACGAATTTGGTACACACTTAAGGAAATGTGGAATCGTTTCACAACTCACGCCGCCTGGAACACCTCAGCGAAACGGTGTGTCCGAACGTCGTAATCGCACCCTATTGGATATGGTGCGGTCTATGATGTCTCTTACCGATTTACCGCTATCATTTTGGGGATACGCTCTAGAGACAGATACATTCACTTTAAATAGGGCACCGTCTAAATCCGTTGAGACGACACCGTATGAATTATGGTTTGGTAAGAAACCTAAGCTGTCGTTTCTAAAAGTTTGGGGATGCGATGCTTATGTCAAGAAACTTCAACCTGAAAAGCTCGAACCCAAGTCGGAAAAATGCGTATTCATAGGATACCCTAAGGAAACTGTAGGGTATACCTTCTACTTAAGATCCGAAGGCAAGATCTTTGTTGCCAAGAACGGATGCTTTCTGGAAAAAGAGTTTCTCTCGAAAGAAGTAAGTGGGAGGAAAGTAGAACTCGATGAAGTACTACCTCTTGAGCGGGAAAGTGGCGCAGCGCAGGAAACTGTTCCTGTGATGCCCACACCAACTGAAGAGGAAAACAATGATGATGATCAAGGTACTTCGGATCAAGTTACTGCTGAACTTCGTAGGTCCACAAGGACACGTTCCGCACCAGAGTGGTACGGCAACCCTGTCCTGGAAATCATGTTGTTAGACAACAATGAACCTTCGAACTATGAAGAAACGATGGCGGGCCCGGATTCCAACAAATGGCTTGAAGCCATGAAATCCGAGATAGAATCCATGTATGAAAACAAAGTATGGACTTTGACAGACTTGCCCGATGATCGGCGAGCGATAGAAAACAAATGGATCTTTAAGAAGAAGACGGACGCGGATGGTAATGTTACAATCTATAAGGCTCGGCTTGTCGCTAAGGGTTATCGACAAGTTCAAGGGATTGACTACGACGAGACTTTCTCTCCCGTAGCGAAGCTGAAGTCCGTCCGAATCATGTTAGCAATTGCCGCATACTATGATTATGAGATATGGCAAATGGACGTCAAAACGGCATTCCTTAACGGGCATCTTAAGGAAGAACTGTATATGATGCAGCCGGAAGGTTTTGTCGATCCTCGGAACACTAACAAAGTATGCAAGCTCCAGCGATCCATTTATGGACTGGTGCAAGCATCTCGGAGTTGGAACATTCGCTTTGATGA
>NW_021303832.1:0-770 GCF_002162155.2 Triticum dicoccoides
CCCGTTTCATGGACTATTACTCACTGTTTTGGGGTCCCGGAGTGATTTCCATGATTAATGAACCCTGGGGTGCGTTTACGTGTCGGTCATCAACACTCGCAGTTTTGGCCGATTCTGGCCTGTTTCTTGGATTATTACTCACCGTTTTGGGGTCCCGAAGTGATTTCCATAGTTATTAAACCCAGGGTGCGCTTATAAGTCGGTCATGAACACTGGCAGTTTTAACCGATTGTGGCCCGTTTCACGGACTATTACTCACTATTTTAGGGTCCTAGAGTGATTTCCATGATTAACGAACCCTGGGGTGCGTTTACGTGTCGGTCATCAACACTTGTAGTTTTGCCCGATTCTAGCCCGTTTCGTATATTATTACTCACTGTTTTGGTGTCCCGAAGCGATTTCCATAGTTATTGAAGCCCAGGGCGCGCTTACATGTCGGTCATCAACACTGGCAGTTTTGGCCGATTCTGGCCCGTTTCATGGACTATTACTCACTGTTTTGGGGTCCCGGAGTGATTTCCATGATTAATGAACCCTGGGGTGCGTTTACGTGTTGGTCATCAACACTGGCAGTTTTGGCCGATTCTGGCCCGTTTCATGGACTATTACTCACTGTTTTGGGGTGCCGGAGTGGTTTCCATGCTTAACGAACCCTGTGGTACGTTTACGTGTCGGTCATCAACACTGGAAGTTTTGGCCGATTCTGGCCCGTTTCATTGACTATTACTCACTGTTTTGGGGTGCCGGAGTGGTTTCCATGCTTAACGAAC
>NW_021303833.1:0-1149 GCF_002162155.2 Triticum dicoccoides
TGTCTCGGTCATGTCTACATTGTTCTCGAACCCGTAGGGTCCGCACGCTTAAGGTTACGATGACAGTTATATTATGAGTTTACATGTTTTGATGTACCGAAGGAGTTCGGAGTCCCGGATGAGATCGGGGACATGACGAGGAGTCTCGAAATGGTCGAGACGTAAAGATTCATATATTGGATGATATGGTTAGGCCAAGGGGTCAATCCCATGAGGCTTTAGGTCGGTGCAAAAGGAGTTTTGCGGAGGCCAGGGGGCCAAACGCCGGAGACCCTGGCGTCTGGCCCTGGGCCAGACGCCGAGGCCCATGGCGTCTGGGCCAGACGCCAAGGATTGTGGCGTTTGGTCCTGGAGTCCGAGTGGGACTCTTGCCTTTCGGGCAAAACCGACTTTGAGGAGGCTTTTGCTCCAAGTTTCGACCCCGGGGCTCAACATATAAATAGAGGGGCAGGGCTAGCACCAAAGACACAACAAGTTGATCCACGTGATCTATTCCTTAGCCATGTGCGGTGCCCCCAGCCACCATATTCCTCGATAATACTGTAGCAGAGTTTAGGCGAAGCCCTGCTGCTGTAGTACATCAAGATCGTCACCACGCCGTCGTGCTGACGGAACTCATTCCCGACACTTTGCTGGATCGGAGTCCGGGGATCGTCATCGAGCTGAACGTGTGCTCGAACTCGGAGGTGCCGTAGTTTCGGTGCTTGATCGGTCAGGCCGTGAAGACGTACGACTACATCAACCGCGTTGTGCTAACGCTTCCGCTTACGGTCTACAAGGGTATGTAGACAACACTCTCCCCTCTCGTTGCTATACATCACCATGATCTTGCGTGTGCGTAGGAAATTTTTGAAATTACTACGAAACCCAACAGTGGCATCCGAGCCTAGGTTACTTATGTTGATGTTATATGCACGAGTAGAACACAAGTGAGTTGTGGACGATACAAGTCATACTGCCTACCAGCATGTCATACTTTGGTTCGGCGGTATTGTTGGACGAGACGACCCGGACCAACCTTACGCGTACGCTTACGCGAGACCGGTTCCCTCGACGTGCTTTGCACAGAGATGGCTTGCGGGCGACTGTCTCTCCAACTTTAGTTGAACCAAGTATGGCTACGCCCGGTCCTTGCGAAGGTTAAAACGG
>NW_021303834.1:0-1797 GCF_002162155.2 Triticum dicoccoides
ATGCTGACGCAGTAATGTTTTCTGGATTTAATTTAATTCTGAAATTCCAGAAAATGCCTAAAACTTCAATAAATCATAAAAAATTAACCGTAACTCCAAATTAAATAAATTATATATGAAAAATTATCAGAAAAATTCAAGGAATCCATCTCTACCATTTTCATGCATGTTAGAACAACTTATAGGTGCTGTTTAGCACAAATCAATTAAATGGCATTTGAATAATCACATATGGAGTTTGATTTTGAATCTTGTATTCAAACCAACTTCATTTAATTTGTTGCTAGTTGCATTAGCCCAAAACACATTCATTTTGCCATGTCATGATCATGCATCATATTGTGCATTGCATTGATTGTGTTCCCTTCTGTGTTGCCGGTATTTGTCCCCTCTCGATAGACGTGATACCGATGATGCGATCGTTGACACTGATGAAGACTCAATGCTATCTTCAGAAGTGCCAGGCAAGCAAAAACCCCTTGTTCATTCCGATACAATCCTACTCTCTCGCTCCTGCTCTCTTTTACTGCATTAGGACAACATCGATTCATCTGTTACCTGCTGCGGTAGCTGAACCCCTTTATCCTTTGCATGACCTGTCATTGCCACAGTAAATAGATGAAACCCACTAGCATGAGTAGGAGTTGTTTGAGCCCTGATGTGCCTACTCATTTATGTTTGTTGTCATGCCTGCTACTGCTTAGAGTTGAGTCGGGTCTGATTCATCGGGGATGAATCAGAGGCGTGTGAACATGTCCTACTGTGTGTGAGCTAAGTGTGTGAACATGTTTTGGTAAAGGTAGCGGTGAGAGGCCATGTAGGAGTACATGGTGGGTTGTCTCATTGCAGCCGTCCTCAGGAACTGAGTTCTGTGTTTGTGATCCATGATTCAGCTACTATCACGCATTGGGCCCGAAACCAATGGACCCTCTCGGCTTCTTAATCACCCTTGTCCTCTGTCCAGGAGTTGCAAGTAGTTTCTCGTGTTTGTAGTATGCTGGAGGCCGTGCGCAGCGCTGACCGTAGGGGTGGGCTGTGATGCGGTAGGCACGTGGCACGGTGTACCGAGCGCCCGTTTGGTGTCTCGGGAACCCTGTTCACATCGTTTGGGGCTGTGAGCGAAACTCCGGCCGGATCTCCTCATGGATGGAACCCGAATAGGCGATAAACCTGGACTAGAGACTTGAGTGTTTAGGCAGGCCGTGGCCGACACCCACGTTGGGCTTCCGCTTGAAGGTTGCCGAGTACATGTCGTGTAAACGGCGGTAAGTGGTGAGAGCGTGTGTGAAACAGTACACCCCTGCAGGGTTAACATCATCTATTCGAATAGCCGTGTCCGCGGTAAAGGACTTCTGGGTTGCTTATATCAGTTCATAGACAAGTGAAAGTGGATACTTTAAAATGCGCAAGATAAGCGTGAGTGCTATGGATGGCGTTCTCGTAGGGAGACGGAAGCGGATCCATAGTGGTGTATTGATATGGTGAATATGTGGACTCGTGTGCGCCACCTCAAAAGAGTTACTTGCAGTCGTAGTTCAGGATAGCCACCGAGTCAAAGCTGGCTTGCTGCAGTCAAACTCCACCATCCCTTTGTTGATAATGATGCATATGTAGTTAGTTCTGATGTAAGTCTTGCTGGGTACATTTGTACTCACGTTTGCCTATTTTATGTTTTGCAGAGAGACTTCAGTCTCACTAGTAGTTCCACGTGGACTTCGACGTTTAGCTTGTTACCTCAGCTACGATCTTGTGCCCCGGCAGGATCTGGTAGATAGTCAGGCTTCTCAGCCCTTTTCA
>NW_021303835.1:0-709 GCF_002162155.2 Triticum dicoccoides
GCAACCCTGGGGTCTGGTTACGGGGATCTCGTCAAAACTCGCATATTTGGTCCATTCTGACCAGTTTTTTGAGCTATTACTCACTGATTTTGGGTCCCGGGGTGATCCCAACGTTCGGGGAACCCCCGGGGTCCAGTTACGGGTACCTCGTAAAAACTCGCATATTTGGACCATTCTGACCAGTTTTCTGCGCTATTACCCACTAATTTTTGGTCCTGGGCGATCTGAACGTTTGGGGAACCTCGGGGTCCGGTTACACGGACCTCGTCAAAACTCGCAGATTTGGTCAATTCTGACCAGTTTTCTATGCTATTACCTACAAATTTTGGGTCCCGGGTCGATCCGAACATTCGGGGAACCCCAAGGTCCGGTTACAGGGATGTCATCAAAACTCGCATATTTGGTCCATTCTGGCCAGTTTTCTATGCTATTACTCACTAATTTTGGGTCCCGGGTCGATCCGAACGTTCGAGGAACCCCGGGATCCGGTTAGAGGGACGTCATCAAAATTCGCATATTTGGTCCAATCTTACCAGTTTTCTGTGCTATTACCCACTAATTTTAGGTCCCGGGGTGATCCTATCATTCGAGGAACCCCGGTGTATGGTTACGGGGACCTCGTCAAAACTTGCATATTTGGAGCATTCTGACCAGTTTTCTGTGCTATTACCCACGAATTTTGGGTCCCGAGTGATCAGAACATTCGGGG
>NW_021303836.1:0-544 GCF_002162155.2 Triticum dicoccoides
CGCACAGCAGGCGGCGGGCGCGGGCAGCAGGGGGCAACGGCGTCGTGGCAGCGGCTGGATGGCGTTGGTCGCGCGCGCGGGGGCGCATGGGAGCGCATGGGCGCGCGCTCTGGGTCGAGCAGGGCGAACGGGGTGCGGGCCGGTGACGTGCAACAGAGAGGGGGAGAAGAGAAGAGGGAGGCCGTGGCCTCACCAGCGTTGCAGAGAAGAGGGTCGGCGAGGCTCGGTGGAGCCTTTGGGGAGGAGGATGGGGACGACGGCGACGTAGAGGAGGACGTCCGGCGAGGAGTCGAAGAGGAGGACGGCAGGGCGCTCCGCGAGGCAGCTCCGACGATGGCGGGGTCCAGCGGCGTCGAGGTCGGTGGATGAGCACGTCGGGGAGGAGGCGAGGCGGCTGGGCGGCGTCGGATTGGGCGCCGGCATCGGGCTCACGGGATCTGGCGGGGAAGAGGACGAGGAAGAGCTCCGGCGACGGGGTGGCTCCAGCGAAGTAGTGGCGGGATGAGGCGCGACGGTGGGGCGGGGCTCGATCCAGAATCGGGAT
>NW_021303837.1:0-1260 GCF_002162155.2 Triticum dicoccoides
ACAAATATGCTCAATGCTGCAACCGGTGCTATGCGGAGTCTGCATGACAGTGTTCTTGCTTTGGAGAAGCGGCGTCTCAGGGAGAAGGATGTGGCATACCCGGTTTTCGCGGCCAAGGTGCCAGAGGGCAAGGGCTTTGTGGATAACTCCATCGGGCGTACGATCGTCCTGCGTTTTGATGACATCCACGCTATGTTGAACCTTCATCCGCTGCACTACACCTTCGTTCGGCTATTTTCGCTGAGTATGGAGATGCGGATCATTCGCGACAAGACCCCGGACATCGTGATAGTCGACCCCTTCTACATGCGTGCCAAGATCTTGGGCAGCGCTGGGGACCGGCAAGTCGCGAGTTCTTACCTCGAAGGCGTCATTCTGGCAAACCAAGATATGGATAACTTCCTCGTGCCTTACTTTCCCGAGTAAGTCCTCCACTCAACCGGCCCGTAACATATGAATTCTTACTTTTCGATCGTTTTTCTTTTAACATTCCGTGTTTTCTGCAGTGACACACGTTGCACGCTCATCCTCCTAAGCCCCAAATATTCCATGGCCACGTATTTCGACCCGGACCGTCAGTCGAACGTAGACTACACAAATGTCAAGAAGGTTCTTGATGATGTTCTCCCCGGCTACGCCCAATCTGGAGGCACCTTCACCAGGCCTATTCGTAAGTACGGCAAGCACGTGTTCTCCCAAAATACGATGTTCTGCTGCATCAAGCAGCCGCCTGGCGGTCAGAAGGGTGCCTACTACGCCATCCATCACATGCGGGCGATCGTACGGGTCCATCATCAACTTCTGCTACCGAGTAAACTCAAAGATTGGGCCGCGAGCGTGTCGGCAATCCAGGACGCGGACCTCCGACAAGAATTCTTTCGCATCCAGTCGGAGTTTGCGGAAATCATCCATCAAGATGTCCTTCGTACCTCGGGGCAGTTCTACCTCAGAAATCAACCGTCCAACAGTGACATCGACACAATGCTACAAATGCAGGATGACAACGCCCGTTCTTTCATGACTCCCACGATAGACGGCGGCTTCATCCACGCTCCGGTCCCTTGAGTCGAGTTGTCTAGTTCTGAAACATCGATTGGCTCATGTTGTAATTAAACTTTAATGAACTTGTAGTATGTCTCTTTGGTTTCGAGAGTCGTTCAACTTAGATGTAATCGATGCTATTAATGTCTTCCTTTTCTCTTCCGATTGTTCTGTTGCATAATTATATATTGCTTATGTATTGTCTGTGAATTGGTACTA
>NW_021303838.1:0-930 GCF_002162155.2 Triticum dicoccoides
TTCTATTTCTCGATCTGGTGGCATGCCTGGCAGCTCTTCAGGGAATACATCTGGAAATTCACACACTACTGGAACCTTGTTTAGCTCAGAAACGTCCACCTTATTTAATCTCGGTTGCCGGGGTCTTTTTCCTTCCTTGGCTGATACTCTTATTGTCTTCCCTTGGTGGTGTGTGAGAATCACGGTCCTGTTGAAACAGTCTATAAAACCTTTATTGGTGGTTAGCCAATCCATCCCTAGGATGACATCCAGTCCTTTATTTTCCAATACAATAAGATTTGCGTAAAACTCCAATCCTTCAAACTCAATGACCACATTCTGACAGTAATTCTGAGAAACTTGCTGAATCCCGGGGGACTTGATTATTATGGATTTCTCCAAAGGAAGCATCGAAAAATTATTTTGCAAAGCAAAACTTTTCGAGATGAAAGAGTGAGAAGCTCCAGAATCAAACAAAACCATTGCAGGTGTTGTGTTGACAGGAAACGTACCGAGTACGATATCCGAAGCATTTTGTGCGTCCTCTTTGGTTACGTGGTTCAGATGACCCTTCCTGTGGTTATTGTTGGGATTGAAATTGTTTCGTTTGGGCGCTGAATTATTGCTGTCGTTGTTCGGCTTTGGGGTTGAGTTCCTTGGCTTGGGGCACTGTTTGGCATAGTGCCCTTCTTCTCCACAAGCGTAACAAGTAACGCCGGGGCGATAGGTGAATTCCTTGTCCCTTGCATGAAAATTCTTGATTGGGCGTGAGACATTGGATGAGAATTTGGGTGTCCCACCCTTTTTAAAATCTATCTTGCTTCGGTGATTGCGAGTGTGGTTAGTCTGGTCCCTTTTTCGCTTGCGGATATCTTCCAGACTGCGTCTCTCATTTTCCAGAGTAATGGCCTTGTCCACCAGCGTTTTAAAATCAGGAAAAGTGTGCACGAC
>NW_021303839.1:0-2165 GCF_002162155.2 Triticum dicoccoides
TGAGGGTAGAGTATTCAACCCAAATTTATAGATTCGACACAAGGGGAGCCAAAGAATATTTGAAGGTATTAGCAGCCTAGTTGTCAATTCAACCACACCCAGAGATTAATTATCTGCAGCAAAGTGATTAGTAGCACAGTAATATGATTGTTTTGATGATAGCAGCAGTAGCAACAATAACAGTAACAGTGATAGCAGTGATTTTGTAGCACTAACAATAGCAGTAGAAATAGTAACTTAGCAGAAACAATATAAGATAAATTTGTAGGCATTGGATCTGTGACTCGTTGGATGATATTCATCATGAGACAGTCATAACCTAGGGCGATATGGCACTAGCGCCAGTTCATAAATATAATGTAGGCATGTATTATGTAAATAGTCATACGTGCTTATGGAAATAACTTGCATGGCATCTTTTGTCCTACCCTCTCGTGGCAGCGGGGTCTTATTGGAAACTAAGGGATATTAAGGCATCCTTTTCATAGAGAACCGGAACAAAGCATTAGCACACGGTGAATACATGAAATCCTCAAACTACGGTCATCACCGCGAGTGGTCTCGACTATTGTCACTCCGGGGTTGCCGGATCATAACACGTAGTAGGTGAGTATAACTTGCAAGATCGGATTTAGAACATGGATATAATGGTGATAACATAAACGGTTCAGATCCGAAATCATGGCACCCGGGCCCAAAGTGACAAGTATTAAGCACGGCAAAGTCATGGCAACATCAATCTCGGAACATAGTGGATACTAGGGATCAGGCCCTAACAAAACTAACTCGATTACATGATGAATCTCATCCAAATCCTCACCAACCAGCGAGCCTATGAAGGAATTACTCACTCCCATTGGGGAGCATCATGGAATTGGCGATGGTGATGTGTTGGTGATGACGAAGATCAAATATCCCCCTCTCCGGAGCCCCAAACGGACTCTAGATCTGGTCTCCCGATGAAGAACATGAGATGGTGGCGGCTCCGTCTCATGAAACGTGATAATTTTTTTGCCTGATTTTTTCTGGAACAATCTGATTTTATATCATTGGTTTCAGGGTCATCGGGGCCACCAGGTGCGGACAACCCACCAGGGCGCGCCTGGGGGGGAGGGGGGAGGGGGCAGGCGCGCCCTGATGGGTTGTGCCCACCCAGGTGCCTCCTCGGGTGGCTCTTGGCTCGAGAAATTCTCTTTATTGATATAAAAAATCCTTGCAAAGTTCTGTTCCATTTCGAGAACTTTTATTTCTGCACAAAAACAACACCATGGTAGTTCTGCCGAAAACAACGTCATTCCGAGGTTAGTTTCATTCAAATCATGCAAATTAGAGTCCAAAACAAGAGGAAAAGCATCTTGAAATGAAGATACGTTGGAGACGTATCAGGCCCAGAGATACCTCTCCGATACACGGAGTGACAAATCCTAATCTCGATCTATGCCAACTCAACAAACACCTTCGGAGATACCTGTAGAGCATCTTTATGATCACCCAGTTACGAAGTGATATTTGATAGCACACAAGGTATTCCTTCGGTATTCGAGAGTTGCATAATCTCATAGTCGAAGGAATATGTATGTGACATTAAGAAAGCAGTAGCAATAAACTTGAACGATCAAATGTTAAGCTAACGGATGGGTCTTGTCCATCACATCATTCTCCTAATGATGTAATCCCGTTATCAAGTGACAACACATGTCTATGGCTAGTAAACCTTAACCATCACTTATCAACAAACTAGTCAAGTAGAGGCTCACTAGGGACACAATATTTGTTTATATATCCACACATGTATTTCAGTTTCCAATCAATACAATTCTAGCATGAATAATAAGCCTTTACCACGAATACGTAAATATGAAATAAAAATTTATTATTGCCTCTAGGGCATATTTCCTTCAGTCTCCCACTTGCACTAGAGTCAATAATCTAGATTACATTGTAATGAATCTAACACCCATGGAGTCTTGGTGCTGATCATGTTTTGCTCGCGGAAGAGGCGTAGTCAGCGGGACTACTACATTCGGATCTATATGTGTCGGCGTCCTGGATTTTGGGGTATCCAGCCCTGCCTGCCTGCGGCCCACCACGTGGCTCCATCGACAGCCTGGTACGGCCCAGCTTCAGCATCAACAACACAAGACCCTCGCAAGGGGCCAAGCCTC
>NW_021303840.1:0-977 GCF_002162155.2 Triticum dicoccoides
ACAAGTGCTCGATCATAGACGAGTCAGCGGAAGCAACAATATCTGAGTACAGACATAAGTTAAACAAGTTTGCCTTAAGAAGGCTAGCACAAACTGGGATACAGATCGAAAGAGGCGCAGGCCTCCTGCCTGGGATCCTCCTAACTACTCCAGGTCGTCGTCAGCGGCCTGCACGTAGTAGTAGGCACCTCCAGTGTAGTAGGAATCATCGTCGACGGTGGCGTCTGGCTCCAGGGCTCCAGCATCTGGTTGCGACAACCAGGTAGAAGGGAAAGGGGAAAAGAGGGAGAAAAGCAACCGTGAGTACTCATCCAAAGTACTCGCAAGCAAGGAGCTACACTACATATGCATGGGTATATGTGTAAAGGGCCATATCGGTGGACTGAACTGCAGAATGCCAGAATAAGAGGGGGATAGCTAGTCTTATCGAAGACTACACTTCTGGTCACCTTCGTCTTGCAACAGGCAGAAGAGGGTAGGTTGAAGTCCTCCAAGTAGCATCTCCAAGTAGCAACTCCAATTAGCA
Organism: Triticum dicoccoides; assembly: GCF_002162155.2. Taxonomy (NCBI): domain Eukaryota; kingdom Viridiplantae; phylum Streptophyta; class Magnoliopsida; order Poales; family Poaceae; genus Triticum; species Triticum dicoccoides. Next base: position 527 of record NW_021303840.1, read on the forward strand.
TCGCATAGCATATCCTACCCGGCGATCCTCCCCTCGTCGCCCTGTGGAAAAGCGATCACCGGGTTGTCTGTGGAACTTGGAAGGGTGTGTTTTATTAAGTATCCGGTTCTAGTTGTCATAAGGTCAAGGTACAACTCCAAGTCGTCCTGTTACCGAAGATCACGACTATTCGAATAGATTAACTTCCCTGCAGGGGTGCACCAACTTACCCAACACGCTTGATCCCATTTGGCCGGACACACTTTCCTGGGTCATGCCCGGCCGCGGAAGATCAACACGTCGCAGCCCCACCTAGGCTCAACAGAGAGGCCAGCACGCCGGTCTAAACCTAAGCGCACAGGGGTCTGGGCCCATCGCCCATAGCACACCTGCACGTTGCGTACGCGGCCGAAAGCAGACCTAGCCTAGTGGTGTTCCAGTCCAATTCGGCGCGCGCCGCTCCGTCGCTGAC
>NW_021303841.1:0-1148 GCF_002162155.2 Triticum dicoccoides
GATGAACATTGGAGCAAGAACAAGCATGGAGATGATGGCATGCGCAAGGGGAACAAGAACGGAGTTACAAGTGATGATTTCAGGACTTTGAAGCCACCATAATGGGTGCATGAAGCCTTGGACGAAATATACAAGATGCCACTTCATAAATTTCGTCCCGAGGCTATTTTAGGTGCTGCGTCACCTTATTATTGGGCCAGGCCCATGTAATTTCGAAATACATAAGTATAGGCTATTTTTAGAGTCCGTATGTGTGGGGAAACAAGAGATAGGGTTGATTTCGGACCCCTCCACCAAGGGCCACGAAATCCCCCCCCCTCTTCCTCCATATATACAGCCCTTAGGGCATCGTTTAGACTTTGGGTTTTGTTTAGATTAAAAGTTCGCCATAGCTGCAACTTCGCGTACTTCGTTTGTGTTCAACGACCAGACAAAGGTGTCACAGAACCCCACCTTGATCAATAAAGCTTTCATCTTATATTCGCAATATCCAGATTGCAATCTTAGTTTCTTGCTTGTTCTTCGTTTGCTCGCAGGAAACAGACCCTCGTGGTCAGGTTGATCGTGCTCCGGCGTGGTCAATAACCTCTCGGAGTTGGTTTAACGATTGCTAAGGCGCGACGTCCTCGCACGTTCGTAGTCGGATCGTCAAAGTCGACTTCCACCAAAGCGAAATCCACCATCTCATCGAAAGACGGGACACCTTTGCATTTATTATGGTGGGTGTCATAAATCCGTCAAGCAAATCTCAAATTCTTACCAGTTCTTACCCAGCAGCAGGCGGTGATCGGCAACCGTTGTAGTCAAAAACTCTCAAAGCTTGGATAGAGCGATTACCAGGGAGAGTCAAACGCACGACGTAGATGTATGTGGAGCTGGGAAGGCTTATAATATGGTAGCAAAAAGGGTCAGCAATAATCAATTCAGAGATGCAAAGTTGAATAAACGCTCAACGACGGTACTGTGCTGGTCCTAGGCTAGACTGTGCTAGAGACACGAGCCTAGAACACTAACAAAATCACGGCGCGGCACGTAAACAAGGGAAAAGCACACTCTGGAATTTTTTTTTCGCTCTTTTTTTTCTTGCGCTCTTTTTTTTTTTTGCGCTGCTTTTTTCTTTTGCGCTCTTTTTTTTTTGCGAAAAATCA
>NW_021303842.1:0-646 GCF_002162155.2 Triticum dicoccoides
GTCTCGGCGTGTGTCGTCGCTACCGCGACGACGTCCGCGTCGACTCGCGTTACGCTAAGACAGGGTGGCAGTGGTGTCACGTGGTCGTCTCGGCGTCCGTCGTCGCTACCGCGACGATGTCCGCCTCGACTCGCGTTACGCTAAGATAGGGTGGCAGTGGTGTCACGTGCTCGTCTCGGCGTCCGTCGTCGCTACCGCGACGACGTCCGGCTCGACTCGCGTGATGCTAAGACAGGGTGGCAGTGGTGTCACGTGCTCGTCTCGGCGTCCGTCGTTGCTACCGCGACGATGTCCGCCTGGACTCGCGTGACGCTACGACAGGGTGGCAGTGGTGTCACGTGCTCGTCTCGGTGCCCGTCGTCGCTACCGCGACAACGTCCGCCTCGACTCGCGTGACGCTAAGACAGGGTGGCAGTGGTGTCACATGCTCGTCTCGGCGTCAGTCGTCGCTACCGCGACGAGGTCCGCCTCGACTCGCGTTATGCTAAGACAGGGTGGCAGTGGTGTCACATGCTCGTCTCGGCGTCCGTCGTCGCTACCGCGATGACGTCCGCCTCGACTCGCGTTACGCTAAGACAGGGTGGCAGTGGTGTCACGTGCTCGTCGGCGTCCGTCGTCGCTACCGCAACGACGTCCGCCTCGACTC
>NW_021303843.1:0-1041 GCF_002162155.2 Triticum dicoccoides
GAGCTACTGACTTATTGGAAATAATACATACCGATGTATGCGATCCAATGAGTGCTGATGCTCGTGGCAAGCATCGTTGTTTTCTGACCTTCACAAGATGATTTGAGCAGATATGGGTATATCTACTTGATGAAACATAAGTCTGAAATAGTTGAAAGGTTCAAAGAATTTCAGAGTGAAGTGGAAAAATCATCGTAACAAGAAAATAAAGTTTCTGCGATCTGATCGCGGAGACAAATATTTGAGTTACGAGTTTGGTCTTCAATTAAAACAATGTGGAATAGTTTCACAGCTCACGCCACCTGGAACACCACATCGTTATGGTGTGTCCGAACGTCGTAACCGCACTTTATTTGATATGGTGCGATCTATGATATCTCTTTACCACTATCATTTTGGGGTTATGCATTAGAGACAGCTGCATTCACGTTTTAAAATAGGGCACCATCTAAATTCGTTGAGACGACACTGTATGAACTATGGTTTAGCAGTAAACCTAACCTGTTGTTTCTTAAAGTTTGGGGCTGCGATGCTTATGTGAAAAAGTTTCATCCTGATAAGCTCGAACCCAAATCGGAGAAGTGCGTCTTCATACCCAAAGGAAATTGTTGGGTACACCTTCTATCACAGATCCGAAGGCAAGACATTCATTGCTAAAATGGATCCTTTCCAGAGAAGGAGTTTCTCTCGAAAGAAGTGAGTGGGAGGAGAGTAGAACTTGATGAGGTAATTATACCTTCTCCCTTATTGGAAAGTAGTTCATCACAGAAATCAGTTCCAGTGATTCCTACACCAATAAGTGAGGAAGTTAATGATGATGATCATCAAACTTCAGATCAAGTTACTACCAAACCTCGTAGGTCTTCCAGAGTAAGATCCGCACCAGAGTGGTACGGTAATCATGTTCTGGAAGTCATGTTACTAGACCATGATGAACCTACGAACTATGAGGAAGCAATGATGAGCCCAGATTCCGCGAAATGGTTTGAGGCCATGAAATCTGAGATATGATCCATGTATGAGAACAAAGTTTGGACTTTG
>NW_021303844.1:0-2288 GCF_002162155.2 Triticum dicoccoides
ACCAAATAACAAAGAGTCTCTTGTGTCCCCAACACACCCAATACAATGGTAAATTGTATAGGTGCACTAGTTCGGCAAAGAGATAGTGATACAAGTGCAAAGGAGATAGTACATAAAGGTATTTGTAATCTGAAATTATAAAAACAGCAAGGTAACAAGTGGTAAAAGTGGGCGTAAATGGTATTGCAATTGTAGGAAACCAGGCCTAGGGTTCATACTTTCACTAGTGCAAGTTCTCTCAACAATAATAACATAGATAGATCATATAACAATCCCTCAACATGCAACAAAGATTCACTCCAAAGCCACTAATAGCGGAGAACCAACGTAGAGATTATGGTAGGGTACGAAACCACCTCAAAGTTATTCTTTCAGATCGATCTATTAAAGAGTTCGTACTAGAATAACACCTTAAGACACAAATCAACCAAAACCCTAATGTCACCTAGATACTCCATTGTCACCTCAAGTATCCGTGGGCATGATTATACGATATGCATCACACAATCTCAGATTCATCCAACCAACACAAAGTACTTCAAAGAGTGCCCCAAAGTTTCTACCCGAGAGTTAAGAACATGTGCCAACCCCTATGCATAGGTTCATGGGCGGAACCCGCAAGTTGATCACAAAAACATACATCAAGAGGCACATGATATCCCATTGTCACCACAGATAAGCACGGCAAGACATACATCAAGTGTTCTCATAAAAGTCTCAATCCGATAAGATAACTTCAAAGGGGAAACTCAATTCATCACAAGAGAGTAGAGGGGGAGAAACATCATAAGATCCAACTACAATAGCAAAGCTCACGATACATCAAGATCGTGCCATAGAGAGAACACGAGAGAGAGAACACGAGAGAGAGAGAGAGAGAGATCAAACACATAGCTACTGGTACATACCCTCAGCCCCAAGGTGAACTACTCCCTCCTCGTCATGGAGAGCGCCGGGATGATGAAGATGGCCACCGGTGAAGGATCCCCCCTCCGGCAGGGTGTTGGGAAGGGCTCCCGAGAGGTTTTTGGTGGCTACAGAGGCTTGCGGCGGCGGAACTCCCGGTCTATCTTGATATTTGATGTTTTTAGGGTACGAGGGAATATATAGGTGAAAGAAGTCGGTCGGGGGGTGCTCGAGGGGTCCACGAGACAGGGGGCCGCGCCTTGTAGGGGGGCGCCCCCTTTCTCCTGGGCTCCTCGAGGTTCTTCTGACTTGATCTGCAAGTCTCCAGGATTCTTCCAAAAAATCACGATGCCGAAGGTTTCATTCCGTTTGGACTCCATTTGATATTCCTTTTCTTCGAAATATTGAAACAGGCAATAAAACAACAATATGGGCTGGGCCTCCGGTTAATAGGTTAGTCCCAAAAGTAAGATAAAAGTGTATAATAAAGCCCGTAATCATTCAAAACAGATAATAAAATAGCATGAATGCTTCATAAATTATAGATACGTTGGAGACGTATCAGGCGGTGCTTCGTCTTTGGCTGAGCTCGATGCCCTCGCGGTATCTGTCAGACCGACCCTCTTCAATAAATGTATAATCTCCCGTTTTATTTGCCTTTCGAATGTCTCATGTCGCAGACTTTTTTTGCAGGCCGAGAAACCCCGTGCACCATATTGTACACCATCGGCGACCAGAAGGTGGATGTGGGGAAGGCGACGATAATGGAGCCGAAGGAACCATTGTTCCACAGCCGGCCGATCCCCCCGAACGTCTTCAAGGTTTTCGTGGCCAGTGTCAAACCGGGCCACGAGAATTTGGCTCCTCTGGGAGTAGTGGGGGATGACGACGAGACCTCGCGATGGCTTGGTGATTGTTGCAATGGGTGAGTCCTGTTGTGGCCAAAGAGTCTGCTTCGTCTGGAGGCGGCCAGGAGCACACCCACGAGCACGTAGTTAGGTATGAACATCAACACCTCACCTACTCAATTAGCGTCGGCTGTCGTGTTGGGTGATAGCGGAGGGGGTGAGGAAGAGGCTCCATTAGTCGTTGGTGACGTCGCCAAAGATGAGGATGAGGATGACGATGACACTCAACAATATGTCAATATTGGTGTCTACTTAGGGTTTGAGCGTCATGAGCCGGTGCCTGAATTGCCACCTCCGGAGTCTGAACATATTATGGACAACCTTCCGGTACCAAAGAACTCTAGGAACAGACCAAGGAAAGGCAAAAAACCTGATTCTATGATCCAGCCGCCTCACAGCCTCGGGTTCAAGACCGTATAGATATCCCTGGTGCAGCAAAATGGCATATCGCCGGTGAACCAATCCTACCTGAAG
>NW_021303845.1:0-1575 GCF_002162155.2 Triticum dicoccoides
AAAATGACTTATTGCATCAACACTATGTCATGCTTGCGTCAGCAGGTCAACAAGGCTGCCCCGGGTCAAACCTGACTAGTGGGTCCCACTGGTCAGTGTCACAGTGCTGATTAGGGTCGCTGACAGGTGGGGTCTAGTCAACAGACATGTCAGCAAGTCAAAACTGATGCGTGGCCCACTGCAATTAGATTAACCTTAACTATTTTAGTTAGCTGGTTAGTTAGGCGGTTGGGCCCATGTGTAAGTGGGTCAAGGGGTAATTAAGCTGGGTAATTAGTTCTAACTAATCCGGTGCCACGTCAGCGGTCAACACCGGCGAGCAAAAGCATGGCGGTGGTGCGCCGGAGTTGCTCGAGACGGAGCTACAGAGCACCATTTCTCGCATGGTTTGCGGCTGCAGCAAGCTAGCAGTGCGGTGCATCTTCTGGAGCAAGCACCAGGACCTGGGGTGGCCGGAGCTCACCAGAAACGAGCTGGCAGCAGCTGCCGGAGCTCGGACAAGTGCGGGCGTGGGGCTGCGGTGTGCTAGGGAGCAGGATCGACTGCGGGTTAGCTCCATGGAGATTCCAGGAGCGCATTCGTGTGCTGAAGAGTGACGAAAACGGGCTCTGGCCACGACAGCGTGAGGTCCGGCAGCGATGAGCTCGTGGATGAGGCGGCTAGCGCGGTTGGAGCAGGCGCGTGAGAGGAAGGAAGGGAGGGAAGGAAGAGGAGCCAAGGTTGAAGATGACCAGATGGCGGCGAAGCGGAGCTCTCTGGCTTGTTTCCTTCGGCGTGGAGGCATGGTTCGCGACGGAGGACATGCCGTACATGGCGGCACGGCGAAAGGGGAGTGTTGGCCACGCGGGTGAAGCACGGCGATGGCGGAGCGCTCTCGGATGAGCTCGGGAGTGGGCTATAGAGCGAGGGAGAGAGCAGAGAGTGAGGGAGAAGGACCAGGGGCTCTAGGTGCTAGAATGGGGGGTGGGGAGGAAGCAGGAGGTGGTCGCGGCTCGGCTGTGCGCGCGCCACGCACAGTGCCAGTAGGCACGAGGAAGACGACGCGCGAGGGGGTGGGCTGGGCCAACAGTAATGGGCCGACTAGGTGGATGCAGGTAAGAAGTTAGGTGGGTTTTCTGTCCTATTCTTTTTATTTCTATTTTCTAATTCTTATGTAACTTTAGGGCTCTAATTCAAATACTAAAACTAACTCAAAAATCATGAAACTGCTCAATCCCACTGTTTGGAATATATCCAACAGTAAACATTTTAGTTTATGATTATTTGGACATTTAAAATATTTCATAGCATTAAAATGCCCAAATGCAATATAGTATGATTTAATTCAGAGCCCAAATATGTCATGGAAAAATGTGCATCACCTCTGGTTACTGTTTCCAACATTTTCCAAAAATGATGAACATTTTTTGAAAGCCATTTGGATTTACTAAAAATATTTTAGGTGAACCTAGTGAATTCCTTTGATGCTAGGGTTTAGGCAATCCCCATTTCAAGTTTCTTTCAAAATTAAACATGATGCACACATGAAGCTAGCTTAATGCAATGCCAGAAGCTAGGGATGTGACAACTCACCCC
>NW_021303846.1:0-1008 GCF_002162155.2 Triticum dicoccoides
TGGCCAAATCATGCTCCATAAAGATGATTGTATCATCGGCGTACTGAAGGATGGAAACACCTCCCTCCACAAGATGAGGAACCAACCCACCCACTTGACCATTTTCCTTAGCCCGGCCTATCAAAATTGCTAACATATCCACCACAATGTTAAACAGGATAGGGGACATCGGATCTCCTTGTCTTAGGCCTTTATGTGTCTGGAAATAATGACCTATGTCGTCATTCACTTTAATTCCCACACTCCCTTTTTGCGTAAATGATTCGACCTGTCGGCGCCAGGCTTCATCAAAACCTTTCATACGCAATGCCTGTTGGAGGAATGGCCACTTAACTTTATCGTACGCTTTTTCGAAATCCACCTTAAAAATTACTCCATCTAATTTTTTGGAATGGATTTCATGGAGCGTTTCATGAAGGACAACCACCCCTTCAAGGATGTTCCTGTCCGGCATGAAAGCAGTTTGGGATTGCTGCACCACAGATTGCACAATCTGTGTGAGCCTATTAGTTCCGACCTTGGTGAAGATTTTGAAACTAACATTGAGGAGGAAGATCGGCCTGAACTGCTCAATCCTCGCAGCATCCGTTTTCTTCGGAAGCAAGGTGATAGTTCCAAAATTCAAGTGAAATAATTGAAGCTGTCCAGAGAATAGATCATGAAACATAGGTAGTAAATCCCCCTTAATAATGTGCCAACACTTTTTATAAAACTCAGCCGGGAACCCATCCGGACCGGGAGCCTTATTGTTTTTCATTTGTGCAATAGCCTCAAACACCTCCTTTTCTGAGAACGGGGCAGCCAGGATATCATTATCAGCAGCAGTCAATTGAGGCACGTCCTCAACCCTGGACTCATCGAGGGACACACAATTGGCCTCCGGCGGTCCAAATAGCTGTCTATAGTATTCGGTAATATAGGTTTTGAGATTATCCTGCCCTAGAATAGTACCCTCATCCTGCTCTAGCTGAAAGATCCGCTTCTTTCTGTGTTTACCATTAGCAATGA
>NW_021303847.1:0-1170 GCF_002162155.2 Triticum dicoccoides
GTGCATGTGCGCAGCTTGATGAATCGTTCGCTGATGATGCTCCACTGCTACTGTCGGGCTTCCACGTGATACCACTTGATGCCAAGACGGTTAGTATAGTTTGCACTGGCAGCATTTATCTTGCCCACTGTTTAACACTAAACAATAGGTCATGCACTTAAAACTGCAGGATGCACCATCAGCAACACGTACACCAGACCTTGCATCTACTCTTGAGGTTAAGGTTAGACCTGGTGTGCTCCTAGTGATGCATCCGGCAATAGAAGATGAGTACTTACCAGTGCTTTCCAGTTCTCGTATGAGAAACACCTTCGAGAGAGTGTTGCGGCAGTGGCGAGGGAGTATGTGAGGACTGTGGTGGCACGGTGTAGAGAGTGGCCATGGCAGTAGCCCCTTCTGGTCCTGGTGGACAGAGTGAAATGAAGAACCCTCCAGGATCTCCTGATGCTCCCATGCTTGCAAGGTGAAACGGTGCAGAGAGCTACAGTTTTTTCCATTTGGAAGATGGTTGTCATTTCGTCTTAGTAGCACTGCCTGTGCTATTCCATGGTATCGCAATAGAGAAGTAATTTGGTTGTGTGGACAACTTCCAGGTTTCACACTGGAGCGGAACTCCTTTGCACGGACTCTCAGAGTGCGGACGCTTCCCTAAAAGCGCTGTTGCAGGACTCAGATTCAATCATTTGTTGTTCCCTGAAGGTCGGTTGTGTTCTTGATCATTTTGCCACGTGACATATATTCACTCTGGCATTGTGTGGGCCTAACAAAAAAATATTTGGCTTGCAACAATTTTAGGCTGCTCCTGTGTTCAGCTTCGCTAATCAGGTCGGCCTCGACATGTCGGAGGCGATGCTGATTGCTCTCCAGGTTGCCCAAGATCATGCATCAGGTACGTGGCCAGCCACCGCTCTGAATGAATTGCAGACTCGCCTCTGGGCTCCGGCTGTTTGTAACAAGATTGAAAGTTTGAAACTCTTGTTGTGTTCAGGGTTTCGCGTACCTCCCCGGCGGCGTGTGCGTGTCGAGCAGGGGTAGGAAGGTCATTTAGCTGCTGGAAGTTTGATCTCCTGTAGGGCGGACGGAGCGAGAAGACTGACCGATGGAGGTTCTGGCGCTGCTTGGTCTTTGAAAGCGCTGATTGTTATAGCCGATGATGCATCATAAAAGTGC
>NW_021303848.1:0-1287 GCF_002162155.2 Triticum dicoccoides
ATGGCAAGAAAAGAAGTAAAAATAAGTGTATATTTCACATATACTATAGTAGCCTCAAACATTTTTATCCCTCAGAAATGGAGTAGAATATTAAATCCCATAGTGAAAAAAAGTAATGTATCAAAGCACATACTCCCTCCGTTCCAAAATAGATGATTCAACTTTGTACTAACTTTATTATAAAGTTGGATCATCTATTTTGGAATGGAGGGAGTATGTCCCAAGCTGATGCAGCTGTGCACTATACTACTCATCCACATGCAAGCAGCGGCAACAAGCACACACGCCATCATCCGCGTTCCAACCAGCAGCAGTGGCATCTCCCGGGATTCATTGACTCGACTTTGCAGGATAAGTAGATTAGGCCTCCTGGATTCTGACTCACCCATGGTAAGCTCAAGTTGGATCCATAATAACCCCCTCATTTAAATAAGTATGTAAGAACATGAACTAGTTTCATTCTTGTAGGGGTGCAGATTACAACAGAGGCTACAAAAATGAAATATAAAGGGAACACCTAATATATTTTTTGCTGAGACAATTAGCAGACAAAATCTGAAGTAATAAGCAATAAGAATAATCAGGCATGCAGTACTTATATAAAAAAACATTTAGCAAGCTCGTAGGACTCATAGTACTACCCCAATAACAGCGAGTTGAGCTAAACCTGAAAGGTACACACATTGTGCATCCCTACTGACATAATTAATTCAATGAAAGCACATTACAAAGCCCATAAAAGTAAATATCATTGTCAAGCCCAAGCCTGGAGTGAAATTCGACAATTCAACTCCTCCTAAGAAGACAATTTATATCCGTGACACCAATCATATTACTTAAAAATACACAAATAATTTTAACAATGAGCGTTTTTGCCTATTCTCATAATTTCATATTTGTTTAAACCCACATATGATAGGTGCTAACTTCGATCTGTAAGAATTATTCCGACTCACCAACAGATCATCACCCTCAGGATCATCATCATATAGTTTTTCAATGCAACTCCTGTGTAGAGCTTTGCACAAGAAAAAACAAACAAACAATAGTTTATTAACTGAATAAAGAGTTAAATGCTTGTTTATCTTCAAGCGGCCACAGAATCATGTTACCTATCAGAGATGAGTACATATATGAAGTTACTTGATCAAAAAAGAATACATATATGATGTTACTGAGCCGGCTGTTGAATGATAGCATGACGATATTCATGTACTGATCAATAGCTAGGAAGCAAGCAGTAAAAAATAAACAAATAATAGCTCAAGTTGTGGACTGCAAATTGCA
>NW_021303849.1:0-987 GCF_002162155.2 Triticum dicoccoides
ATGCCTGTCCCTGTAAGTCTGTGCCACTTTGGGTTTACGACTAGCCATGTCAGCCCGGGCTCCTTATCATATGGATGCTAGCGACACTGTCATATACGTGTGCCAAAAGGCGCAAACGGTCCCGGGCAAAGGTAAGGCGACACCCGTGGGAATACCGTGCGTGAGGCCGCAAAGTGATATGAGGTGTTACATGCTAGATCGATGTGGCATTGAGTCGGGGTCCTGACAGCGTTGGTATCAGAGCTTGACTGCCTGTAGGATTACCAAGCCAAACTGGTCGAAGTTGAGTCTAGAAATTCTTTAGTTATATAAGGGAATTGATTGTGGGATGGAACGTAAGGCTCTTTTTACTCCTTATACCTTATGCCTTCTGATCTGAGTCATCTTATCTTTCCTGCGGGGATTAAGAACTAGGCTATCTCTTCTTTCTATCAGGATCACGTGTTACTAATCAGTGGACTTATAAGATTGTTGGATTTAAGTCTCAATTCAGTTCCTACTACTTCCGTATGTTAATTGTTGATCTCGGAACCTTGGTATTGTGCTTCTGAGTGGTTATGCCACCATTTTTGTGAATGTCTCAAATCTTTTCCGAGCATTTACAGCCGTTATGCTGTCCGAGTCATCCCAGGTTTCTAAAGAGTCTGATGCATTTGCAAAATCCTTTTTCTCCGGTTTCAATGTCTGTTAGGCCAGGTTAATCACACAAATTGTTGAGCTGAGGTACTCTACTGCCTCAACCTTTATGTTGGAGTTATTATTATGACCCTAGGTGTCTCAGGGGATCATCTAGTAGTCTAGCCATGATTTATGTTCCAGTGTGATGACTCTGGCCGTCATTATCGAAAGCATCCCGTGATGCCATTTAGTTAGTAGGTATTCTATTCCTGGGTTCTTAAACCCGATATTCACCCTACTTACATCATGTTGATAGTGTTGCTAGTTCTTTTAGTATATTAGTAACCTTTGCGATAGTCCTCGAGGTCC
>NW_021303850.1:0-750 GCF_002162155.2 Triticum dicoccoides
AAACTAATCCTAATAGTTAACAGGGCTGGGCCCCACCTGTCATTGACTCAGGAGAGTCAACCGGGGCCCACCCGTGGTCAAAGTCAAAGTCGGCTGCCGGCGTTTAGCCGCCGGCGAGCCCGACGCGGCGGCGAGAGTGGTTTTGGCCACTCCGGCGACCAAATGGGCCGCGGAGGGCATCTAGGAGGAGCTGGGGACGAGCCGAAGCTCTTGGTGGAGTCAGTTGCGCTCGGGGCGGCCGGAATCGGTGCCGGCGGCGAGCGAGGCGGCGGCCGGAGCTTCGGGTTCGAGCGGGGCGAGGCCACAGAGGACGGGAGGGATGGTTAAGGGGCTCGCCGAGCTCCTGAGGATGCTAGGAGCACGGTGCCGTGCTCGGTTTCGAGCCTTGCTGTCTGCAGTGACGGCGGCGACATCGCCGGCGGAGCCGAGCTCGCGGCTCCGGTGGGATCAGGGCTACAGGGCACAATCGAAGGGGGGAAGAGGGAGGGGAGGCGTAGGAGCTCACAGCGAGTCCGCAGGGGTGGTCAGTGGGCTCGGGGAGGGGCTGGTGACGACGGGAGGTCGCCGGCCATCTCGGTGGCCCGAGGAGGAAGAAGGCATCGGGGACGGCGCTCCGAGGCTTCCGGCGTCACATGGGTTGGTGGAGACGAAGAAGAAGGCGCGGCGGTTCTTCTGGAGGCATCGGCGAGGCGAGGGGTGGCCGGTGGCCGCGGCGAACGGCGTCGGTGGCGACGGCTGCGCTCGGCACGA
>NW_021303851.1:0-1988 GCF_002162155.2 Triticum dicoccoides
AGAAACTTCGAGAGCATCGCCTTTATGCCAAATTTTCTAAATGTGAATTCTGGTTGTCAGAAGTGACCTATCTGGGTCATGTAATATCTGGTAAAGGTATTGCTGTTAACCCTGAGCGAGTTCAAGCCGTCCTTAATTGGACTCCACCTGAATCGGTCAAGCAAGTTCGGAGCTTTCTGGGCTTAGCGAGCTATTGTCGTCGCTTTGTCGAGAACTTCTCCAAGGTTGCTAAACCTCTAACCGAACTCCTCAAGAAAGATAAGAAGTTCGAGTGGACTCCACAATGTGAGCACAGCTTTCAGGAACTGAAAAAAACGCCTGACTTCTGCTCCCGTACTGGTACCGCCAGACTTCTCTAAGGACTTTGTTATCTACTGCGACGCCTCGCGACAAGGACTAGGTTGCATCCTCATGCAAGATCGACACGTAATTGCCTATGCTTCACAGCAATTGCACCCACATGAGGAGAATTATCCTACTCATGATCTAGAGCTTGCAGCCGTAGTCTATGCACTTAAGACCTGGCGGCATTACCTCCTCGGTAACCGTTGCGAAATATTCACTGATCACCAAAGTCTGAAGTACATTTTCACCCAACCGGATCTGAATCTCAGGCAAAGACGTTGGGTTGAGTTGATCACAGACTTCGACTTAGGGATAACCTACACCCCAGGGAAAGCCAACGTCATGGCTGATGCGCTAAGTCGTAAATCTTATTGTAACAATCTGATGTTACAACAAAGTCAACCGCTTCTCCATGAGGAATTTCGGAAGCTTAACCTTCACATTGTTCCTCAAGGATTTCTTTCTACCTTGGTGGCGAAACCTACTCTTACGGATCAAATCATTGCTGCCCAGAAGCGAGATAAGGGAATAGCTAAGATCAAGGAGAACGTTGCTAGCGGAGGTGCTAGTTGTTTCTCCACAAATGATCATGGTGTTGTGTATTTTGAGAACCGCCTAGTGGTTCCCAAGAACCAGCATCTACGGCAGTTGATCCTTAAGGAGGCTCATGAATCTCCTCTCACCATTCATCCCGGTAGTACTAAGATGTATCAGGACCTACGCCAGAGGTTCTGGTGGACTAGGATGAAGAGAGAAATTGCTCAGTATATTGCAAATTGCGACGTCTGTCGTCGTGTTAAAGCAGAGCATCAACGGCCTGCTGGCACCCTTCAACCCTTAGCTATTCCTGAATGGAAATGGGATAAAATTGGTATGGATTTCATTACCGGTTTTCCCAGGACCAAGAGAGGGAATAATGCTATCTTTGTCGTTGTAGATCGTCTTTCCAAAGTAGCCCATTTCTTACCTGTTCGTGAGAGTATAACCGCTAGTCAGCTGGCAGACTTATACATCTCCCGAATAGTGTCTCTCCATGGTGTTCCTTTGGAAATTAACTCGGATCGAGGAAGTCTCTTCACCTCTCGATTTTGGGAAAGTTTCCAAAATGCTATGGGAACCCGTATCTCCTTCAGCACTGCCTTCCACCCTCAGTCGAGTGGTCGAGTGGAACGCGTCAACCAGATTCTAGAAGACATGCTTCGAGCCTCTGTTATCCCATTCGGGATGGACTGGGAGAAGTGCCTTCCATTTGCCGAATTCGCTTATAACAACAGCTATCAGTCTAGCTTGGGTAAAGCTCCTTTTGAAGTTCTCTATGGACGACGGTGTCGAACACCCCTTAACTGGTCAGAGACCGGGGAAAGACAATTCTTTGGCCCGGACATGATTCAGGAAGCAGAAGAACAAGTTCGTATCGTTCGTGAAAAGTTGAAAACAGCCCAATCCCGTCAAAAGAGTCAATATGACCGAAAGCATAAGGCTATGACTTTCGAGGTTGACGAGAAGGCTTATCTTCGGGTCACCCCTCTGAAGGGAACCCATCGTTTCGGTATCAAAGGCAAATTGGCTCCTCGTTACATTGGACCTTTTCGCATTCTCTCCAAACGAGGGGAAGTTGCCTACCAGTTGGAACTACCTCCGCA
>NW_021303852.1:0-2274 GCF_002162155.2 Triticum dicoccoides
GTTGGTTCAACCTTTCTAATTTTTCATTCCGGAGTGCCTCAACAATTCATGGTGGTGTTTCTCAAAGTCATTCTCAGATTTTGAAGACCGAAGAAGAGTTTTCCCTCCATACCTTATCTGTTCTCTCAAAGATTCATGGTGCTAGCTTGTTTCCATCCTCTCATAATTGTTTTGATTGTGAGTATTCTTTTCACCTATCCCGAGCATTTCATGAGTTGTTTCCATTTCTTTACTCCGAAGGCCATTGTTCTCCAAATCTTACCGGTGCATCGTTCAAGTGATCTCTAATCAGTTCGTGATCCCTTCGTTCTCATGTATCTAGATTGTCTCAAGTATCTTCCTTCATTTCACAATTCTTACCCGGTGATTCATCTCTTTTCTTCGTTCATTTTCAATTCTTACGGTGGGTCGTACAAGAGTTCTCTTCCTATGTTCTCATATCAATTCATTCGTTGTTTCAATACTATCGGTGGATCATCGAAGGCCTCTTCAAGTTCGCGCAATATCTATCTTAATCCTTTTTTTACGAGAATAAGTAATATGCCAAATCCGTTGATTGTCATCAATTTAAATTGGTGAAGGATAAACATAATGGGATTCTTATTCTTGTTTCATCCAAATGATTAATTCCCTATTCTGGAGGTTCATCAAAATTCTTGATCTCAATTGTTCATCTTATCTTTTTTTCCCAGAGTTCCAACCTCTTTCAATTATATCGCCACGGAGATCCATCTAATCATTGCAAGGATTCACCTTGTGTTTTCAACTTCTCTTTCTTTTCGTTATCCTTTTGTTACCGGAGTTCTTCATCAAGGTTCTACATGATGGTTCATCAAGGATTTAATTCCTTCTTGAAGTATTCATCAAGATTCTTTTCAGACGAGCTCAAGCATTCTTCTTCTTGCAATCCGGAGTGCAATTCTTTCTTCTGTATCATTGGAGGTGGTATTAAGTCATTCTTGATAATTTGAGTTCATGCTTCATGATTCACATATTGTTAAGAATGATATATTTTAAATCCATCAATCTCGTCATTTGAGTTATCTTGGGTTATATTTCACCTAAAGCTTTCCCTAAGGATTTTTCTATTAATGGTGATAATATATGATCCAAGTTCTTCATCTATCCTCCCGGTGAAATAATTTTCTCGCCTCCTTGGTCATACCAATCCAATTCTTTTCCCGTGAGTGGCAGTTTGTCACCTCATAATTTGACATGTGTTCCATAAGACCATATCAAGCTTATTCTTTTCATTGTTGGTTTTCCAACAACTCCGTTTGACCCTTCTCCTAAGGATGCCTTCTCAAGCTATTTTTGGCAGAAGTTGGCATTTTCTCCTCATTTCTCCTATTTCAATTATCTATATTCTATTCTTTCGTTCCGGAGGCATTGTGATGTTGATCTTCTCAACCCATCATCTCGTTTGTCAAAGATCATGTTCTTTACATGATTGTCCATTTAACCGGAGTGTCTTGCCCTCTTTTCAAGTTCTATCACCTTATCAAGTTCTTATTCAATTCCTTTCTTTTCAATCGGAGTGCTGCCCGAAGTTGTTCTTCCTTGTTCCTCTTTTCTAACGAAGTGTTTTTCAACTTCGTCATATCTGTTGTATTCTTTTCTCGAAATGGCTTAACCTTTTCAAGGTTCTTTGGTCTCACTCGTTTGTTAAAGAAGCAACTTAGTTTTACCTTTTCTCTTCCTCTTCCGTTTTCCCTCCGGTGCCATTCTAGATCTCGGGACGAGATCCTCTCGTAGTGGTGGAGTGTTGTAACGCCCCGAGACCAATGTGCTAGGTGACCTCCAGTTATTCGCTGTTGTTGCCTTGTCATTGCTTGCGTGTCATGCATTGCATATCATGTCATCATGTGCATTTCATTTGCATACATGTTCGTCTCATGCTTCCAAGCATTTTCCCCGTTGTCCGTTTTGCGATCCGGCGCTCCTATGTCACCCGGTGCCCCTTTCTACCTCTTTTCGTGTGCGGGTGTTAAACGTTTTCGGATTGGACCGAGACTTGTCATGCGGCCTTGGTTTACTACCGGTAGACCGCCTGTCAAGTTTCGTGCCATTTGGACTTCGTTTGATACTCCAACGGTTAACCAAGGGACCGAAAAGGCCTCGTGTGTGTTGCAGCCCAACACCCCTCCAAAGTGGCCCAAAACCCACCTAAACCTGTTCCATCATCTAGAGCGTTCGATCACGATCGCGTGGCCGCAAACCGCACCTCATTTGGAGCTTCCTAGCTCCCTCTACCTATAAATATGTGTCCCTCCC
>NW_021303853.1:0-2803 GCF_002162155.2 Triticum dicoccoides
AGGGCTTCAACCAACTTTGGTGTGAAGATCAAGCACATCAGAAGTGACAATGGAACCGAGTTCAAGAATTCCGGTCTTGATGACTATCTTGATGAACTTGGTATTACTCATGAGTTATCTGCTCCTTATACTCCTCAGCAAAATGGCGTCATGGAGCGCAAGAATAGAACTCTTGTTGAGATGGCTCGCACTATGCTTGATGAATACAAAACGCCTCATCATTTTTGGATTGATGCAATTGATACTGCGTGCCACATCATCAACAGAGTATATCTTCACAAATTCTTCAAGAAGACGGCCTATGAACTCCTCACTGACAAGAAACCCAATGTGAGTTATTTCAAAGTCTTCACTGCTAAATGTTGGATTAGAGATCCTCACCACAATTCTAAATTTGCACCGAAAGCACATGAAGGTTTTATGCTTGGTTACGGAAAGGACTCACACACCTACAGAGTCTTCAACATCGCTCTTCACAAGATTTTTGAAACTGTAGATGTGCGGTTCGATGAAACTAATGGCTCGCAAAAAGAGCACCTACCTTCTGTGTTAGATGAACCAGCACCTGAGGATTCTATCAAGTTCAAGGCAACTGAGGATGTCATTCCTACTGAAGAACTTGCTGAAGAATTCATTCCAGTATGCGAAGAACGTCGAGCTGACGCACCTGAAGATAATGATGAAGTCAATGGTGCTGAGGAAAATGATCACATACCTTGACGTCAACCAGCTCATCCTCGCGTTGCAAAAGAAGTACAAGTTGACAAGATCATCGATGACATTGAAGCGCCAGGTCCTCTCACACGCTCAAAAGCTTCACATTTGTCTAACTTTTGTGGGCACTATGCTTTTGTCTCTATCACAGAGCCCACTAAGGTAGATGAAGCATTTTTGGAGCCGGAGTGGATTCAGGCTATGCAAGAAGAATTACATCAGTTCGAGCTCAACAATGTCTGGGAACTGGTCAAACGTCCAGATCCTCGCAAACATAATATCATTGGCACAAAGTGGATCTACCGCAACAAGCAAGATGAAAATGGCCTTGTGGTAAGGAATAAGGAACGACTAGTAGCTCAAGGCTACACACAGGTTGAAGGAATTGATTTCGATGAAACTTTTGCACCTGTTGCTAGACTTGAGGCTATTCGCATATTACTTGCTTACACTAATCATCATGATATCATCTTATATCAAATGGATGTGAAAAGTGCATTCCTCAATGGTAAGCTTGAGGAAGAAGTATATGTTGCTCAACCCCCAGGTTTTGAAGATCCAAAGAATCCTGACAAAGTCTTCAAACTTAATAAGGCCCTCTATGGCCTCAAGCAAGCCCCTCGGGCGTGGTATGATACATTGAAGGAATTCTTCGTGAAGAATGTCTTCACACCCGGTTCACTCGACCCTACTCTCTTTACTAAATCTTATGATGGTGAACTGTTTGTGTGCCAAATATATGTTGATGATATTATCTTTGGCTGTACTGACCAACGTTATAGTGATGAATTTTCCTATATGATGAGTGAAGAATATCAAATGTCTATGATGGGAGAGTTGAAATTCTTCTTAGGTCTTCAAATTCGTCAACAGCGCAATGGCATATTCATATCTCAGGAGAAATACCTCAAAGATGTACTGAGGAAATTCGGCATGCAAGATTGCAAAGGCGTCAAAATTCCTATGCCCACAAAAGGCAATCTATGCACTGATGAAAATGGTATTGACTTCAATCACAAGGTATACCGCTCCATGATTGGTTCTTTATTGTACTTATGTGCATCTAGGCCAGATATAATGCTTAGTGTTTGCATGTGTGCCCGATTTCAAGCTGCACCGAAGGAATCACACCATAAGGCTGTGAAGCATATTCTTCGATATCTAGCTCACACACCAACACTAGGATTATGGTACCCCAAGGGATCTGCTTTTGATCTCATTGGATATTCTGACTCTGACTATGCTGGTGATCGTGTGGACCGCAAGTCAACTTATGGCACTTGTCATTTCCTCGGACGATCTTTGGTCTGTTGGTCCTCGAAGAAACAGAACTGCATATCACTGTCCACTGCGGAAGCTGAATACATTGCTGCTGGCTCTTGCTGTGCTCAACTGCTTTGGATGAAGCAAACACTCAAGGACTATGGCGTCAACATGAAGAATGTGCCTCTCCTCTGCGACAATGAGAGTGCCATCAAGATTGCTCACAACCCAGTTCAGCACTCGAAGACAAAGCACATTCAGATTCGCCATCATTTTCTTCACGATCATGTGTTGAAGGGCGACATCTCCATCGAGCACGTGAAGACTGAAGAACAGCTAGCTGATATCTTCACTAAGCCCTTGGATGAGAAGAGATTTAGCAAGTTGCGGTGTGAGCTAAATATCTTAGAATCTTCGAATGTTCTTTGAAAAGACACACATCCTAGCACTTATGCAAAATTGATGACTTAGATGTGCAACACATGAAGAAACGTTTTTATTCAATCAATGAAGAATAACACTCTAAGTGTGAAGAAATTAATGAAGAATTTGATTCTCAGAACCCTACGACAATTGTACGCGGTGTTTGAAATCATCATTCTTATACGGTGGGTCACGCCACCACAAAAAGTTGAAAATCTTCAATTTGAGTTTTTCCTTAGTTTTTGAAATTCTTCAGTTTTTTTTAAATTCTTCAACTTTGCAAAATCTTCACTGTTCCCTTCGTTTTTCTTCATTGGGTATATATATATATATATATATATATATATATATATATATATATATATATATATATATATATATATATATATATATATATATATAT
>NW_021303854.1:0-682 GCF_002162155.2 Triticum dicoccoides
TGGTTGGTCACCTCATCAACACTCGGCCGCCCCGCGCGTCGCCATCGGTTGGTCACCTCATCACCACTTGGCCGCCCCGTGCGTCACCATCGGTTGGTCACCTCATCACCATTCTGCCGCCCCGCGCGTCGCCGTCAGTTGGTCACCTCATCACCACTCCACAGGACGCCTCTACTTCACTCGGACGCCCCGCGCCTCATCACTCCGCAGGACACGTCTACTTCACCCGGACGTCCTGCAGATCGTCACTCCGCGGGACACGTTTACTTCACCCGGTCGCCCCGCGCATCGTCACTCCGGGGGACGCGTCTACTTCACGCGCACGCCCCGTGCATCGTCACTCCGCGGGACGCGTCTACTTCACTCAGACGCCCCGCGCGTCGCCACTTGGTTGGTCACCTAATCACCACTCGACCGCCCGCGGGTCGCCACTTGGTTGGTCACGTCATCACCACTCGGCCGCCCCGCGTGGCGCCATCAGTTGGTCACCTCATCACCACTTGGCCGCCCCGCGCGTCGCCATTGTTGGTCACCTCATCACCACACGATCGCCCTGCGTGTTGCCATCGGTTGGTCACCTCATCACCACTCGGTCGCCCCGCGCGTCGCCATCCGTTGGTCACCTCATCATCACTCGGCCTCCCCGCGCATCGCGATGTGGTTGGTCACCTCATCACTACTC
>NW_021303855.1:0-1277 GCF_002162155.2 Triticum dicoccoides
GATAATTAAGTTCATCTTATGAACTCCCACTTAGATAGACATCCCTCTGGTCATCTAAGTGATTACATGATCCGAGTCAACTAGGCCGTGTCCGATCATCACGTGAGACGGACTAGCCAACGTCGGTGAACATCTTCATGTTGATCGTATCTACTATACGACTCATGCTCGACCTTTCGGTCTCCGTGTTCCGAGGCCATGTCTGTACATGCTAGGCTCGTCAAGTTAACCCTAAGTGTTTTCGCGTGTGTAAATCTGTCTTACACCCGTTGTATGTGAACGTAAGAATCCATCACACCCGATCATCACGTGGTGCTTAGAAGCGACGAACTGTAGCAACGGTGCACAGTTAGGGGAGAACACTTCTTGAAATTTGTGTAAGGGATCATCTTATTTACTACCGTCGTCCTAAGTAAACAAGATGCATAAACATGATAAACATCACATGCAATCAAATAGTGACATGATATGGCCAATATCGTTTTGCTCCTTTTGATCTTCATCTTCGGGGCTCCATGATCATCATCGTCACCGGCATGACACCATGATCTCCATCATCATGATCTCCATCATCGTGTCTTCATGAAGTTGTCACGCCAACGACTACTTCTACTTCTATGGCTAACGCGTTTAGCAATAAAGTAAAGTAATTTACATGGCGTTGTTCAATGACACGCAGGTCATACAATAAATAAAGACAACTCCTATGGCTCCTGCCGGTTGTCATACTCATCGACATGCAAGTCGTGAATCCTATTACAAGAACATGATCAATCTCATACATCACATATCTCATTCATCACATCCTTTTGGCCATATCACATCACATAGCATACCCTGCAAAAACAAGTTAGACGTCCTCTAATTGTTGTTGCATATTTTACGTGGCTGCTATGGGTTTCTAGCAAGAACGTTTCTTACCTACGCAAGACCACAACGTGATATGCCAATTGCTATTTACCCTTCATAAGGACCCTTTTCATCGAATCCGTTCCGACTAAAGTGGGAGAGACTGGCACCCGCTAGCCACCTTATGCACCAAGTGCATGTCAATCGGTGGAACCTGTCTCACGTAAGAGTACGTGTAAGGTCGGTCCGGGCCGCTTCATCCCACAATACCGTCGAAACAAGATTGGAATAGTAACGGTAAGCATATTGAACAACATCAACGCCCACAACTACTTTGTGTTCTACTCGTGCAAAGAATCTACGCAATAGACCTAGCTCATGATGCCACTGTTGGGGAACGTAGCAGAAATTCAAAAAATTTCCTACGT
>NW_021303856.1:0-1380 GCF_002162155.2 Triticum dicoccoides
CGGTGACCAAAACAGGACTTCCCATATATAAATCTTTACCTCCGGACCATTCCGGAACTCCTCGTGACGTCCGGGATCTCATCCGGGACTCCGAACAACATTCGGTAACCACATACAAGCTTCCTTTATAACCCTAGCGTCACCGAACCTTAAGTGTGTAGACCCTACGGGTTCGGGAGACATGCAGACATGACCGAGACGTTCTCCGGTCAATAACCAACAGCGGGATCTGGATACCCATGATGGCTCCCACATGTTCCACGATGATCTCATCGGATGAACCACGATGTCAAGGACTCAATCGATCCCGTATTCAATTCCCTTTGTCTATCGGTATGTTACTTGCCCGAGACTCGATCGTCGGTATCCAATACCTTGTTCAATCTCGTTACCGGCAAGTCACTTTACTCGTTCCGTAACACATCATCCCGTGATCAACTCCTTGGTCACATTGCGCATGTGATGATGTCCTACCGAGTGGGCCCAGAGATACCTCTCCGTTTACACGGAGTGACAAATCCCAGTCTCGATCCGCATAAAACAATAGATACTTTCGGAGATACATGTAGTGCACCTTTATAGTCACCCAGTTACGTTGTGACGTTTGATACACCCAAAGCACTCCTACGGTATCCAGGAGTTACACGCTCTCATGGTCAAAGGAAGAGATACTTGACATTGGCAAAGCTCTAGCAAATGAACTACACGACCTTTTGTGCTAGGCTTAGGATTGGGTCTTGTCCATCACATCATTCTCCTAATGATGTGATCCCGTTATCAACGACATCCAATGTCCATAGCCAGGAAACCATGACTATCTGTTGATCACAACAAGCTAGTCAACTAGAGGCTCACTAGGGACATATTGTGGTCTATGTATTCACACGTGTATTATGATTTCCGGATAATACAGTTATAGCATGAATAAAAGACAATTATCATGAACAAGGAAAAATAATAATAATACTTTTATTATTGCCTCTAGGGCATATTTCCAACAGTCTCCCACTTGCACTAGAGTCAATAATCTAGTTCACATCGCCATGTGATTAACACTCACAGGTCACATCGCCATGTGACTAATACCCAAGAGTTTACTAGAGTCAGTAGTCTAGTTCACATCACTATGTGATTAACACTCAATGAGTTTTATGTTTGATCATGTTGCTTGTGAGAGAGGTTTTAGTCAACGGGTCTGAACCTTTCAGATCCGTGTGTGCTTTACAAATCTCTATGTCATCTCCTAGATGCAGCTACCACGCTCTATTTGGAGCTATTCCAAACAACTGTTCTACTTGGAGCTATTCTAAATTATTGCTCCATTATATGTATCCGGTCTCTCTACTCAGAGCTATCCGGATAGGTGTCAAGCTTGCATCG
>NW_021303857.1:0-831 GCF_002162155.2 Triticum dicoccoides
ATGATGGAACTGATTTTTCGTAAGTGTAGTATATATAGGAGGGGCCTTTAGTACCGGTTGGAGCCACCAACCGGTACTAAAGGCCAATTTTGGTCAGCCCAAGCGGCGGGAAATGAGGGCCTTTAGTACCGGTTGGTGGCTCCAACCGGTACTAAAGGGCAACACATTAGTACCGGTTGGAGCCACCAACCGGTACTAATGGTCGTGCGTTGCCACCCGCAGTGCACTATTTTTAGTCCCACCTCGCCGAGCGAAGGGCAGCCGCACTGGTTTATAAACCCAGCCGTGGCTGCCCTTTCGAACTAGCAGGCTTCTGGGCTTAACTAGGGCGCGCTGCCCTGTGAGCCTGCCGGCCCTTCTGGGCCTCAATTTGCACACCATAGGTCAGGCAGGCCCACCGGGCAGCGCCCCAACAATTTTTTATATAATTTTTTTCTTTTGTACATTATTTATTTTCTTCTATTTAATTTTAAGTAATTTTTTTATATAGTTTTCTCTTTCTGCTTTATTTTTTTTTCTTCTATTTTTTCTGATTAGTTTTTTTTGCTGTATTTAATTTCTTTGTGAATATTTTTGCTTTATATAATTTTTTTTCTTTTCTGCATTATTTATTTTCTTCTATTTATTTTTGAGTAATTTTTTATATAGTTTTTCTTTTCTGCTTTATTTTTTTCTTCTATTTATTTCTGAGAAGTTTTTTTGTTGTATTTAGTTTCTTTGTGAATATTTTTGCTTTATATAGTTTTTTTCGTCCGAGACACTGATACTCAGAAAGAGATTGTACAGTTTGTACACAAAGTTCGTCCAGTTTTTGCCGTGACCCTCTATACT
>NW_021303858.1:0-911 GCF_002162155.2 Triticum dicoccoides
ATTCCAACTACTTGGGCTGCTTTGAAAACTGCTATGCGTACGCGTTGGGTTCCACCATATTATCAACGTGAATTGCTTCAAAAATTGCAGCGTTTAAGACAAGGGAAAAATTCTGTAGAAGAATATTATCAGGAATTACAAACTGGCATGATTAGATGTGGTATTGTTGAGGAGAATGAAGCTATGCTTGCACGTTTTCTGGGTGGATTAAATAGAGAGATTCAGACCATTCTAGACTATAAGGAGTATACTAATATCACTCGTTTATTCCATCTTGCTTGTAAAGCTGAACGTGAAGTGCAGGATCGACAAGCATTGGCGCGAACTAACTTTTCTGCAGGCCGACCTTCATCATGGACACCGCGTGCATCTTCTACTTCAACTGCACCAACACCTCAATTAGGTGCCTCCTCCAGTCGTGATACAAGAAAACAGGCACAACCACCATTATCTGCCAAGAGCGCACCTGCTGGGCCTGCACGGAGTTCTTCTTCTTCCATAGCATCAACAGGGCACACAAGTGATATTATTTGTCGTCGTTGTAAGGGAGGAGGTCATTATGCGAGAGAATGCAAATCTCCGCGTGTGATGATTGCTACCGCGGATGGTGGATATGAGTCCGCTAGTGACTATGATGAGGAGACTTTGGCTCTTATTACACGTGAAGAACATGGTGGAGATGATTCTGATCATGAGACGCAATACATGGCTCCTGAAGACGCTGACAGGTATGAATGTTTAGTTGCTCAACGTGTTTTGAGTGTGCAGGTCACACAAGCTGAGCAAAATCAGAGGCACAATTTGTTCCATACCAAGGGAGTTGTGAAGGAACGTTCTGTGCGCGTCATAATAGACGGAGGGAGCTGCAACAACTTGGCTAGCATGGAGATGGTGGAGAAGCTTTCTCTCAT
>NW_021303859.1:0-1588 GCF_002162155.2 Triticum dicoccoides
TTGTGAACCCTTTTGGCCCCAGGTCAATTTGGGTGTTTTTTAAAGCTTGTTGAGTAGCTCCATGCCATGTTCTTACTTGTCATGTTCAGGTTTTCTATCATGTTGTTTTGCTGCTCCGAAGTGAGCATCGTGATCTGAAATTTCAGACTAGTGTTAATTTCACTAAGTCTGAAATTTGTTTTGCATTTGCGTTTTAGCCATGCTTGTTTGAACCTCTTAAAGGATGAATTTGCCTATGGCTCAGTGCTAGTGTTTTGTCAACCATCTTGTGTACATCACTGCCATGTATTTTGTTTTCATGTTTGGTGGCTGTAGCATGTTCATTTCGTTGCATTTAGATGCCTACTTGCTGTAAATCGCATACCGGTGTCATATCTTAAAACGCTCGCCATTTCCAAACCGTAGCTCCGATTCCAATGATCTTTATATCGTTTTCAAGCGATTTCATCCCCTCTATCCAGTGGCACACTGGGTTTTCCAAGTTGATGCCAGGTTCATGCATTTCCTGTCATATCTTGCTTTTTGCATCCCGCATCGCATCCCGCATAGCATATCGTCATTTCATCATATTGCTTGGTCTTGCCGTGGTTGATTGTATCCTTGTTGCTTGTTTGTCTTGTTGGGTAGAGCCGGGAGACGAGTTCGCTACCGAGGAGCCCGTTGAGTTTGCTTGCGAGGATCCAGTCAACTCTGACAACTGTGCAGGCAAGATGATCATACCCTCGAAATCACTACTATCTTTGCTATGCTAGTTTGCTCGCTCTTTTGCTTTGCCACTGCTACGATGCCTACCTTTTGCTTGTCAGCCTCCCAATTGCCATGTGATCCCCTAACCCACCATTATCCTAGCAAACCGTTGATTGGCTATGTTACCGCTGTGCTCAGCCCTTCTTATAGCGTTGTTAGTTGCAGGTGGAAGATTGGAGCCGTTCCTTGTTGGAACTTTTATTTACTTGTTGGGATATCACAATATACCTTACTTAATTAATGCATCTATATACTTGGTAAAGGGTGGAAGGCTCGGCCTTATGCCTGGTGTTTTGTTCCACTCTTGCCGCCTTAGTTTCCGTCATATCGGTGTTATGTTCCCGGATTTTGCGTTCCTTACACGGTTGGGCTATTATGGGAACCCCTTGACAGTCCGTCCTAAGTAAAGCTCTTCCAGCAATGCCCAACATTGGTTTTACCATTTGCCACCTAGCCTTTTCTTTCCCTTGGGTTCTGCAGACTCAAGGGTCATCGTTATTTTACCCCCCCCGGGCCAGTGCTCCTCTGAGTGTTGGTCCACCTGTCAGCTACCGGTGGCTACCAGGGGCAACTCTGGGCTGGCCTACCCGTACCTAGGACAATCTGAGTGTGCCCTGAGAAAGAGATATGTGCAGCTCCTATCGGGATTTGTCGGCACATTCGGGCGGTGTTGCTGGTTTAGTTTTACCCTGTCGAAATGTCTTGTTGTACCGGGATACCGAGTCTGATCGGAATGTCTCGGGTGGAGGTCTATTCCTTCGTTGACCGTGAGAGCTTGTCATGGGCTAAGTTGGGACTCCCCTGCAGGGATTGAACTTTCGAAAGCCGTGCCCGCGGTTAT